>NW_020653853.1:9584151-9701624 GCF_003589595.1 Hyposmocoma kahamanoa
TTACTAGGTTCATTTATGTGAGTGTCGATTATTAGTTACTTAATTAGTATGTTTTAGGTGTTCCCTACTGGAGACTTAGAGAAATTATAGTATTTTTTTAGTAATTATATTAACATTTTTCTTAAACATACTACAGCATTTCTTGGGGATTATATCTGTCAAGTAAACTAACCATTATTGATATATCAATGTTTAAAAATAAAAAACTTATTTCACATTTAAAGACACAGTTGTCAACCTTTTGCCAAATTATTCAAATTTTGTTGCAGAAATGTGAGATATTGTGTGAAAATTGTGTGAAATTTTGTTGCAGAAATGTGTTCGTACTGGGAAGTACTTTACCGCCTTATCTATTTCTGCCGCCAAACGGTCATGTGACCATTACTGCGTTCCGGTTTTGAAGGGTAACGGTGCTGGTTAAATTACAGGCACATGATACTTTTCAATTTACGCCTTAGGGGCGCAGTGGTATTGCCCCTCAGATCTATACGATTTAAACTGTTTTAGACAGTCACTTACCTCCAGGCGCACGACTTGTTCGTGCCTTCGCTTAGCATCATAAAAAAACACTAATATGATAACTCCATACAAACGTAGCAGCGTGGTTTGTATTTGTGCACGCCAGTCGCGCGCCAATTACGAATGCACACGCAAAGGCGCGTGAGACGACCAGCGCCATGCAACGCGAATGCATCGGGAGATTATGCGAATGTTTGCGTCCATACACGGCACCCGGCGGGCGCGCGCACATACAAAGCTCGCTGCTACGTTTGTATAGAGTTACCATACTTGTCTTATTTTACTATGCTCTTATACTTACGCTGACATAATCATAGATTATTACGAATGCAACTTGAACCGGAACACGGTTACAAAGTTGCTTATTGCAACTTCGGCCTAACGACTATGAAGAGCATTTATTTTAATGTGGCAAAAAATAAACTTAATCATCTTAAGGAACATTAGCAAGAAATGCATGTATCACAAAACATACATTACGGTCATTGAGTTGATATACAAATAAATGGATATGTTATGTTTATGAATACAAAGATCAAACACACAAAAAACAATTTTCGTCGACCTGGTGGGACTTGAACTCACGTCCATTCTGCACCGTAGCATTTATCTTTACCAACTGAACCCAGTTACCGAGCAGGCTAATTGTCCTATGTGTTCTTGTTATAGATCTTTGTGCCGATTTTCGGCATTCGTTGCCGCTAGCACATCATTGAGAGATTTTTGAATAATCTTGTCATCGCGGCCATAAATGGATATAAAAATATTTTGTACTGTTACTTAAGTCGTATGTCGTTACATACGACATAAGTAACAGTACAAAATATTTTCAACAATTTTTTTACAATATTAATTATTTAATTTACAATATATTTTTTAGTGTCCTAAGCATTCATTCTCTTTATGTCAAACAATTTTCAAACTTCAACAATAAGATTGATTTTGCACAAGGGTGAAACTTTGTGAAAGAATTTGAAATATTATTCAAGGTATAAACTACTGTCAGATTTTTGAATGCATGGCCTGATTCCATTTTTCAAATTTGCACCAGAGGAAAATCCACCTTTTAGAAAGTAATTCAAGAAAGACTGTGAAATGACACGGGTAGTCTTTAGACTGTCATATTATGTTGCCGCACGAAAATATCTGAATATTTTAATTAAAACTTTATTGCAAATCGATTTATATTTGAACAGCTCTCCTGTTTCGAATGTTAGTTACAAGTGTATTTGCATCTATGAGCATAAGGGCAATGACATGATCATTATGACACTTGTCTTAAGTAGCACTAGACAGAGTTTCCTTGTGAAAGAGTTCATCCGACGAAGTACTGCTACCTATTTCTGCTGCCAAGCAGTAATGTGAACATTACTGCGTTACTGCGTTTCGGTTTTGAAGGTTACGAGTGCTGGTAAAATTACAGGCACATGAAACTTGTCGACTTATGTCTCCTGATGACTGGCGCAGTGGTAGCACCCCTCAGACCTTTGTGATTTAAAGCTTTGAGTGGCACTGTTCTGGACAGACGTGTCGCTTGCCACCAGGCCCACGATATGTTCGTCTCGTCACTTGGTATCATAAAAAAACTCTCCAGGTTTGAATGTTGGTTACAAGTAACGATCAAAAATGATTATCATCTACGACCATAATGACAATGAATTCAATATGAAATTTTGAATCATGAAATTCTTTCAAACACTTCACGATAACTGATTGTTACACAATAACTTAAGAAACTTTTGAACTTCACAAGTAGAGAAAACTTTCGTTATGGAACGTCGATAGATTATGGACAAGCTTGGACTTTGTAAAAACACTGGGTGTTTCCAGTGGCTGCAATATGCAATGAGCCCCTCAAGGCGACAAGGTAACGCAATCTGAGCTGCGGGCAAGGAATACAAAGTACCCTTAATGTATTCATTCGGGAAAAAGCGTGGTCTTCGGAACACGCGCCGCGGATCTAATAGGGGAAATCTGATTTCGACCTGCAATTCTCGATATTCTTACTTTGATTTCCTAAGCAAATTATTACTTATTAAAAGTTCATATATTTTCACAATTGCTATACATTAAAAATGAATCTGTTTTATAGGTGGTTATTTGTAAATTATTAACCACGTCGTAAGATATATATTACTAACATCGGAAACAACTTTTGTTCACAAAATAATAATTGAATGTCATGGTGGTGAAACATTCGAATATACAATATACTTAACAACTATCTTACAATCATTATTAAAACGACATCTCTAGTCAGCTGCTGGTAGCTGTTAAGGTACATAGCTAAGAGAAGAAATAAATTTCTTATAGATGGCGCTACGGCAAAAAAGTCGTTAAGAAATCAAAAGATCTGCAACAAGCACAACCCGCGCGCACTTACACACGAACACGCATACATCGTTTCTTGTTATATGCTAAGCGTTATTTTGTAACATGATCTTTTTGAAAAAATAATGTTACATTCTTTATACACCTAGAGGGAGTGTGTGATCTGTAAACACAGATCCCCAACCTAGTACAGACTCCAGCTCTCACTAAGAAACTTGCTATCATACATGAAATGTAACTACTTATAGACCTTCTGAGAGAAATAAAGCATTTTGTTTTTGTATTTGTACACAAAAAAATCGGATTCATAGAAAACGGCCGCTAGTTTGTTCCTTGGCTTAGTTGGCATAGCGTCCGGCACGGTTTGCTAGACGACGTTGGTTTGAATTCAGCCGAATCGAAGGAATTTTTTCTATGCGATCTTTGTGTTAATAAATTATAACAAGCTAGTGCAGTAATTTCACAAAAATAATTGAATGTTATGGTGGTGAAACATCCTGGCATTCAATTTACTTAACAAGGTTTGTTTTCATCAGATTTTACTTTCGTACAAAATTAAAGCTCTAAACGGTGATAAATCTGCAAAAAAAACGCAGGTGCGCACTATCAAAAGTAAAAGTGTCATAAAGTACAACAAAACGTAAAAGTTTATTTGTGGTAAATTTATTATGTTTTGCAAAAAATTAAACAAAAGTTGTTGTGATATTTAGTAACAAAGTTTTTTTTTTAAATATCAAGTCACGGGGCACCCAAGTCGTGCGCCTGATGGTAAGCTTCACGCCAGTCCATAACAGTTGCAGTGCAACTCAGTAATGTGGGCATTACTGCTTGGTGGTAGTGCTGGTGAAATTACAGGGCCTTGTCAACTAATGTCTCAGGTTGTAAGGCGCAGTGCCAGTATGTTTGCGATTTAAAGCTCTTAGTAATACTGCAACAATTATGGAAGGCGTATCGCTTAACACGAGACACACGACTTGATCGTCCCGTCACCTGGATCACAAAAAAAAAAGAACAAATAAACCTATCACTTGAATAACATACAGACCATGACAGAATATAAACTAGAAGAAACTCAATAAAATACGAAAGACGGTCACGTGTTGAAACCAATTTCTATTCCTATTCGTTTCCATGCCGTACTTCGCATGTTATTTCAGGTATAAAAATAGCTTCTAAATTTGATGTAATTCCGATAAACAGAACGTGGCTAGATTTCCTTCTACTCGTACTTTGATATTCATACTTCAAATTCTCTATCCAAAGTTAAAATTCACAAATACATCTTGTTTTCCAAATTTGTAAAAAAAATAAAGCCGTTCTACAACTGCCACCTTACCTATCTCTACCGCTAAGCGGTAATGTGAGCATTATTGTTTCAGTTTTGAAGGGAAAGGGTATTGGTGAAATTACAGGCACATGGGATTTGTCAACTTACGTCTCAGGGTCGCAGTGCCCCTCAAGTCTTTTAAGCTCTAAGTGGCACTGCATAGATGGGCGTGTCGCTTAACATCAGGCGACCCACGACTTGTTCGTCCCGTCAGTTAGCATTATATTATTCTTCTATTCAAAAGTAGTATTCCGTTATTATGACCCCTCCAAATTGTTTAATGTAAATAACTAAACACTATTGGTGGAACACAGTTCTACTCCGAAACGTTTTGGTAGATAAATAGACCTTGATGTAACTACAAGTAAACAACTAAAACTAAAACTCGCCTAAAATTATGTTTTTAATATTAAGAAGATGTTTGTATCTGCCTTTTATTTCATTCAACAATAACAGAAATCCCGGAAAGAGGTTATTAGGAAAATTCCAAACTATTAAATGATATTCGGAACGTCCATTAAACGAGAAAAACACGCCGTGGGAAATTATTACTCCGTTCGTATGTTTACGTTACTATTTTACGCAAACAAGTTGTCGGTTTAAAAATGTCCATTGTTTCTTTATGGAACTTGAGTATAAATTATATTTGTCGAGCAATTTTCCGCTTTCAGTATGGTTTAGCACTTCTCGTGAGCTATAGCTCGTATCACTTTCGTTCTACCAATGATTTATATTCGCATATAAAAAAGGCAGACCTACGATTAGTCGACAATGTTCGCTTTTGAAAGATAAATAAGGTCGTTAATCTTAAGGCGATTCCTC
The DNA here is from genome assembly GCF_003589595.1 of Hyposmocoma kahamanoa. NCBI lineage: Eukaryota > Metazoa > Arthropoda > Insecta > Lepidoptera > Cosmopterigidae > Hyposmocoma > Hyposmocoma kahamanoa. The sequence goes on from NW_020653853.1 coordinate 9,589,151, forward strand.
GTTTCGATCGATCGTCACGATAATCGCTGCTCCCTTGGCTTTCAAATTAATCGTTAACGACGTAAACATACACTATCGATTCGTCGTTTCGACTAGCGTGAAACGACGGATCGTGAAAACAAATCGTCGTCTGTGTGAGGGCATTTACTCGTTACGATAAAAATGTCAGAGAGCGTACAGATCTGGCAAATGCGCTGCGAAAGCGCTGCATGCGCACTGCACGCGTGCTGCATACGTGCAATTAAATACATGATAATTACATGGCGCGCGAACGCAGGTAATGCACGTGTACAGCTTGCGAACCTTTCGCAAACAGGAGCACTTGCGGCGCACATGCGGAGCATTCGCCAGATTTGTACGTGCCCTTAGGTCAGAGTTAGCGAGAAGAGGCACGAATGTTTTGGTTGTCTGAACAATTTTTAAGTAAAATTTAAGTTAATATCGTTAGTGCTTATATATTAATTTATATGACTGTACGATTTATTTACAACCACGCTAATTTATATTAACATCCAATAGTAATTACACTAAAAATATTAAATAAATTGCCAATTATACGCTTGTTACACCTACCGTGTATATATGCGAGTACACACATAACATATCTCGTGGCGCCATCAGCAATAAATACAAGATAAAACTTTAAAAACGACTAGTTAAATACTTACATCCTATAGGAATAACTAAAGAAAACTGGATGTGCACCAAAGTATTGAGTTCGTCAGTTAGGAACTACACAAGAAGAATGAAACTATTTTTCCGGATTTAAATCGCGTATATTTGTTTTTTCCGAAACATCGGTTTATTTGAAAAAACAAATATACGCGATTTAAATCCGGAAAAATAGTTTCATTCCTATGTATAACAATCGCGAAAACCTAAGAACTCCATATACACAAGAAGACCTATTTCAAATAAGCTATGTGTAACTAGTACTTAACAATTCTTAGAAGGGCATGAGTGTTTTGATATTTTTAAGATCTACTACAACTTATTGGAAAGGCTTTGGGAATTAAACATTTTTTCTGATCTAAATCGCAATAGACTCACGATGTGGCGACCACGGGGCCTGTAAAGGGCCTGAAACGTTGCTTTGTTTGAGAAAACTAATACAGGATTTAATTACGAAAAAATTGTTCCATTTCCAATTTGTAACAATCGCGAAAACCTAAGAACTCGATGTTATTGGAAAAACAGATAAAGTAAATGGAACACAAAAAATAATCGCAACGTCTAACTCATGTGAGTCAATGAATACAAACACATAGATGATCGCTGAAACAACGTAGGAATAGATGAATCGGTAGTTTTTATAGACGATGACTTTAGAGTATTCGACGGATATGGCTTAAGTCGCGGTTACATATCAGAAAGTGTTGAGTACAAAACAAACAATTAGTACTTTACTTGCGAACAACACGAACTGGAAAACGTAATCGCCCTATCGATCTAGGAAAGATCTTGATTACAGGAAGGGACGGTACTAAACGGCAAAAAGCATGCACCTATTTGTCAGTCAGTGGTTACGACTGGTCAACCTGTGGTTAATGTAATGAAAAGGCCGACAAACGCGATTCGCGCTACACGATGTACTAAAATTTGGAATAAATAACTATGGTAATGTTCTTTGTTGGATGTTCTAGAAAGTGATGTTTCAGGAAATTATTTTTCACCATCAGAAGATACAAACATATTTCGTAGGCGATAAAAGTTGAGAAAATGAAACAAAGCGTGAAACTAACTAAAAATATTACTATTCCTCACTGACATAGAAAATTTCCGGACCGCGATTAAGAGAGGCAACTAATGGAAAGATATCGGGCAATTTCCCGCCAGAATACGAAACTCTGAAAACATTTGATCGTAAAGTTTTACCGGATCTTTTTAATGACACGTCTGTTTTCTTTCTACACGGTCGTAACTGTCATTGCCAAAGCGCAACAAGTGAGTTCACTCAACAAATCGCTGGATAAATAGTCCTACTGATCCATAGATTTAATCATGTGAGTGTTGGCTTATACAGTACATATCCCGCCTCGGGGATTAGCGTTTCTACAAACGAGAGACAAAGTTTAAACTTTTGTGTGTCAAAATGTCTCAGAGGAGATAGCCAATTCAACAAGTTCGTGCAAAGGAAATAAAACTCGAGTCCTTTAAATGTAGACCTGTGTTTGAAATTCGTTCGATAACGCCACGGAAGGTTTATGTGTATGTAATTTATGTGTGGATAACGCCAAAATGACAACTGAGCTTGATCTTCGTCAGTCAAAAATGGACTACAATATTATAGTAATCCATGACTCATACTCACCATATGTTCCGTTCATGGTCGCGTTCCAACTCCTTTTTTCTTGCAAACCTGACCTTACTACACTATGAATATAATATGCAATACAACATTTAACGAGAAAAGATGAATATAAGACTATTTGTTACAATATAGCAAATTTTCTTCAGTAACATAACTCAGTTATTGTTTGATGCAACAATCTATCGAAACAATAGACATTGATGACCGTACAAAAGTTTACGATCTTTTTTAAAAGCAATTTCTTGAAGAGTAATAAACTTGATATTGCACAATTTATGGCTGAACACAAGTGATTCGATACATAAAGCGAAATAGTATATACAATGATTGCGCAATTGGCACATCATTAGGAAATATTAGAATCAAAACATAAATGGTAAACATGATAGAGGGTTGGCATAGTCATAATGTAATCATCTCTGTATTTCGAAAAGCATTTCTCTATCAAAGCGCCACTCACCACCTGTAGGAGCAAATGTTTGGCACCAAAAATAATGCATGATTTTGGTGATATATATACATAAAACAAACCGCATGCCGTTTTTAGACCATAATTTTTTTATAACGCGTAGTCTTCCACATGGTAACAAAAACGCCTTCAACACTGTACCACAGAAATTCAGTGAATTCACGTTTGCTAAAGCCTAATAAAAATACATCGGTTAGCGTAATTTCGGAATAAGTCACTCCAAAGACACCATAGCAACACACTGATCCCATTTTAGTAAGACCTCTGTTGTATTAATTAATATTCTAAAAAATTATACGAAGTTATAAACAGCATGTACCTGTACATAATTGTGTTGTTTCTTTATAAATTCATAACAGCAAAAAAACGTAACGTCTAAGATTGTTGTGATTAATGACGGACTTTGGGCAAACTCTTTCATTAACGTTAGTTGTAGATTTTTACAGTTATCGATTATGCTTCGATAAAAACAGTAACTGAACTGTCAGAGTCTATCTTGTAATGGCCAATGTTTCATTATCATGTAAGGCAAAAGGCACAATGCCATACAAGGCAAGTTCGCGGATGATACGGGTGGACCGGTCGGGTAGCGAGTCGACACGGCGGTCGGGTACGGGACGAAGGAATGCCGTCGCAAGGTCGGGAACGTTCATCGGCCGAACATCGCCCGAGATTTCTATGATATATTGCATACCTGTATCTCTATCATCAGTTTACAGCTTTGCTGAGCGCTAGCCATAGCCTAATATACTTGACAATTCTGTATGATAAATTTTACAGGCAGCGTTTTCAGATAGACGTCACAAAAAGAACTACAATTTGCCAAACAAATATTTCAAATGATAACGATTGTCAACACTGTAAACTCGACAAAAGTAATGATGGTACGTGAACGTTTGGCGTTTATACAAGCCTAGTACAAAACAGACGAGTTAGGTTTATATCTTCTGAAACTACAACGCTTTTTTTATTTATATTAATTACAAATTTGTTGTGATCTGAAAGATCTTTTGGACTTCACAAAGTGATGTATGTACAAAAATATAAAACCCGTATCAACAGACTCCAGTTCAATACAACGTATTATGTACGGTAAAGCAACAGAATTAAAATAATAGGCGATCTCGGAATTCGAAAGATCTAACCATGTACACCATAATATATTTTCCATAATTTGTCCGCCGTGGTTGAGTGGCTTGCACACCGGTTTTGAAGCTTCTGTAGCAGTAGAGCTTCCTGTGAAAGAGTTCGTCCAGGGAAGTACTGCCACCTTACCTGTTTCTGCCGCCAACCAGTAATATCAGCATTAATGTGTTCCGGTTTTGAAGGGCAAGGATGCTGGTGAGATTACAGGCACGTGGGACATGTCAACTTATGTCTCAGGGTGACGGGCGCAGTGGCAGTGCCCCTCAGGTCTTTGCGATTTAAAGCTCTGAGTGGCACTGCAACTTGCACGACTTGTTCGTCACTTGATTTTATAAAAAAAAAAATGCTATCACCATCTCCGAAGTCCCGGGTTTCCCGACCGAGTTAATGCTGAAGAAGACTTATGCTTGTTATAACCAACGAATTTGCATTTCGGTAACTTTCGATGTATTTGCACCTAGTTTTTTTTAATACAAAATAATACAAAATGTCCATTACGCAGATTTTGCTTAACAATGAAACTGAAACTAAATAAGATATTTAAAAAAACGGTCAGAGGTGGTTGTACACCTCGTTAGCTGATTCCATGTATGTTAGTAACTCAATTAGGTTAAAAATGACAATTATGAGCATTTATACTGTCTCGGATGTGGGTGTTCGTGATACCGTCGTTGTTTCCGATTTCCATAACACAAGTGCTTTAGTTAATTGGGATCAAAGCAACGTATGTGATTTTGTCTGATAAATTTAACACGAAACATTTAATACATTTAATTTAAAAATGAGTCGAAGTTGAGTGTGGAAAATTCAGTTCAATTTCAAAAATCAGTTTCAATTGACCCCGGATGAAAAAACTTCGTTGCTTGGCAAGATATGGTATACGTTTACTAAATACTATGAGATTTTAAAACGGTAATAAAACGATATGCAAATTTCCGTCAAGATCATAAATATGTAAGTACCTAAATATGGAATCCTGCCAATCATATTTCTAGAATTTCTTTTATTTGAAGAAAATTTAACGGAAGTATTTAATTATGATCTTAATAATTTAATGATTCTCCAAAATTATATGAAAGCGACAAAATTGAATAGAGATTTCTTTTATCACATACCAAGTGACGGGACGTCCTGATAAGAGCGCCTAGTCATATTAGTTCGAGTGCCACTCAGAGCTTTAAATCGCAAAGATCTGAGGGGCAATGCGACTACACCCGTCACCCTGAGACTTAGGTTGACAAGTCCCATGTGCCCGTAATTTCACTAGCACCCATACCCTTCAAAACTCAAACGATGTAATGCTCACATTGCCGTTGTCGGCAGAAATATATAGGTAAGGTGGCAGTACTTCAATGGAAGAACTCTTTCACAAGGAGCTGTTGAGGAGGTCCCAGCTTCGATTCCCAGTAGGTTGAATGTTCCGTTGTTGACCGTTGTTCTTTTTTTTTCAAGAAGGAAATTTTGTAATGTGTAATTTGTTATTTTATTAATATTTAAATCACATTATGTAAACAAAGTACATGAGTGCATGAACTTACAACAAGCTGATTAACTTACAAGGTTATTGTAACCTGTAAGGTTACAAAAGGCCTTTGAATATGGTAAGTGTCGTTTTATGTGATTTTAATTCTCACGTGATATTATTATAATTTTTTTTTTGCAAAAACTTGATCCATAGCTATGCAAATTTTAATAGCCCCGGGTCGTGATACTTTTTTTACATAATAATAAAATTTGCGTTTCGTCGTACTGTTGATGTCATCGATTGCTAAGCGGTATAAAATTTCCTAACATTTGACATGAAAACAAAACTCGATTACAAAATCCTCTTGACAATAAGTGCTTTCTTTTAAAACACTTTATTCACATTTCCTTTTCTTCAGCTGGTTTTATTATTCTCCAACACGCTTCTGAAGACTGCATTCTATGAATATAAAATTTTAACTGCAGCAGCGCCCTCAAATTTTCGCTGTACAACAGCATACCACATCATACAGTCGGTGCGAATTTTGTACTGAAATTTTCTAAATGAAAAAAAAAATAATTTTCATTTGAATCGTCTTTCTTTTTACAAAATGTTACTACTATCTAAGTTCATTTTTAACCGATTTCATTGTTCTCAAAATCGACTGGATTGTTCTCAAATCGACGATCGACTGTCGATCGGTCGACAATCGACTCCGATATTTGTGAACCGATTTTGATGATTTTTTTTTGTTGGAAAAGTGGTACCTCTGAAGTGGTCTCATTCAAATTTTAACAAAATATTCCACCTCTAAGGGTCGCAAATTAGGCGATGAATTTGGTTAACTAAATTCCTCCCACTTTCCATTAACCGATTTCAATAAAATTTGACATATACATTTAACTCAAATGAAAATAAAACAACGAAAACGGACAAACAAATTTTTAAACTTGGTTTTTTTTATAAAATTTTTATAATTATTAATTATGTAGTTTCGTTTGTTGTAATTGACATTACAAATTAAATAATGTAATAATGTGTTCAAAATTACCCATAACTGCCTTTATTGTCAAGCAGTCAAGTAATAAGGAAGTGTGAGCGCGTGTGCGCGTAAACTAATATGTTTTCGTACAGTTCACGAACCGTCCAATGTCAATAGTTATCATTATGGATAAATTATTTAGTCATTAGTTACCTGTTTAACCCGTTACCTGTTTAACCTGTTACCTGTTTAACCCGTTTACCATTACAATATTAAAAACGACATTAACAAAAAGTTATTGAACGCGTTTACATCTGGTACAACTTACATTAGTCAGGCAATTTGCGTAAAACCAACGAAAACTTCTATTTTGCTTTGCTGTTATATAACATAAGTAACACACAAAATAATTTAAATACAATGATGTAAAAGAAAACAAAAAAAAAATACTATACCAAAACATTTCCTAACGAGTGGGCAATTCATCAAGTATTTCCAGGGTGTGTGCGGAGGTGGCTTTTTCGTTTTGCAGCTCCTACGCGAGGGATGGCGCCTCTCCAGGGCCTTTTCGTGTTTCGCAAACATTCCGAGCGTACCCTGACGCTTCCATAGACTGTCACATGTCACTGGCACCACTCTACGACACTAACTACACCGTCACTCGCTGCTGACACGACACCCGATATCGGCAATACACACACTAGCACCGATCACAAAAAGAAACCACCCAATCAAGGTCATCCGTATCCATCACCCTCGCGAAACACTATGAGCCGCGCCAAAAACGTAACTGCAAAGAAAAAAAAGAAAGTTATAAAACCCCACCCCGTGAAATAACAAAACAAAAATAATAGGAACGTGAAAAGTGACCCTCTAGATGTAAGTGACGGAGATATATTGTGTAGTTTTTGCTAAGTAATCCATGATCCGCGGCCTCGTCACGAAAAATCGAAACAAAAAAGCGTAAGCGTATTTTTTAGAAAATATAGTTATATTACGAAAGTGGAAGTAATTGATGTCAAAGTGAAACAAATGACGCATTTTGATCTTCGCCAGTGACTTCTGAATACCAATTAAAATATTGACAAGTTGAAATCGAGGACTTAATGTTTCAGAACCGGTCTCAAATTTATCACTCGGTCCTCATAATAATTAGCCCGAATGATAAGAAAATAATAACGCCACTCGACTCGGACACGACTTCTGAGTAGATCCTAACCTCACAAATATGACTTCAGGTAATTCAAAGACAAAAATTTCACATTTTCACAAAAGTTTTTAAAAAACTTATTGAAAAGGGGCATATATCCGCTTGTTTGACAGTTACCAGGTGTACCTGGGTGTTGACCTCAAACTACTATTTAGCGAAGCAGGTCGTATATTGTCAAGGCATTTAGTATGCGGTCACAGACCGGCTATGGACGGAAGGTCAAGGCGCAAATACACACATAATATTATTATGTATGTACGAACGTTTAGACAAGGACGACCTTATCGTTTCCGTTAATACGAAAGCTAGAGTTTTATACTAGGTTGTACAAACATTAAACAGTTATCAGATGAAGACATTTTCGCATCGAGGAAGTCGGCATTCTGCAAATTTAGAGCAAGGTTCCCCGTGTATTTGGGTTTTAAGTAATATTTAGACATGTTTACATTGCTTTTGTTAGACTTTAGCTGTGTTTAGCGGTAGTAACTGCGTATTTTGTAAGTGGTATTCAAATCTTCACTACCATTATAGCCATTAGTGACGACAGGAAAGCAATCAATACACTAACTCAGTTGTTACGCACGCCGCTTTTATCAATTTAAGGTAAATACTGGTAAAACAAAACCACAGTTGGTCGTTTATTTCCCTAAAAATCAATAATGACCATGTGGGAAATATGTATCAAGGACCAATGACGTGATCTCTGTCCGTTTAGGAACAGGCTACGCCATCGAACATTAAGCCCTTGTCTCTAAAGTTGAATAATACTTTTAAAGCTGTTAAGACGGAGTTCTCTTGTGGTTCTTTGGTCTTAAGTAGGTGGAATATTATAAAAAATATCGCGTTCTTAGATTTTGCGATTGTCCTTTGATTTTCAAAACCACCCTATTATATAGGTCTGCATTAATATTAACTAGTTGATGGTATTACCATGTCAGTCAGACGCGGGCAATGGTATCTGTAGAGTCTGAAGCGTTGGTTTGTTTGAAACAAATAATCGCGTTTTATATACCTACATTTAATTGTATTCCATATTTTACTTAAACACAAGTTTCTTTGCACATGACTTTCTAGGCGATGTCTCATGATTTGTGTAAATATGCCAATCAACATTTCCTGTTTGATCTTCTACACATTTCCTTGTTATGTACCTTATCAGATCTATTTCATTTTATCTTAGAGACGCCATTACTTTTCCGTTGTCTAAAAGCTGTATCTTTTGGATAGATCGTCTATTATATAAACTTATGTCCTTACAATTGTGGGAGGATCCAAAAATCATCTATCAAACCGCAGTTACCTCCCAACTTCTTATCGATTTCGTTTGTCCTTAAGACGGCCTCGCTATGAACAACATAGAATCCGCTTCTCATGTGTGCGTGCTTATGTGCACTCCGATGACTCACTGCAAACCAAATATGGGACTTGCCCAGACCCTTGAGTGATACCAGTTTGTTGCACCGAGAAACGTAGCCGGATTAACTGAATTAATCGAGTTTACTGGCTCTCTACATCAATATTAAACTGTAGTAGAAATAGTGATTTGTGTAACAAAGTCCAGACTCAGCCATTCCAAAATACAACTCTGTAACTAAATTTGTCGCGGAATCTTCACAAATTTCGGTTCACCTTGATTTCCAGTTTATGGGGCCTTAAATCACAACTCGACTCAACGTCGTTTAAATGTTCAGTAGGAATTCAAATGTGTCCTCACTTGCAACATCAAAGATAGGAACGCAAACGACCACAATCCGTATTTTTCTGCTGATACCGGCTCTTCTTCCACAGAAGTACTCTTTTTATTCAAGAAACAAATGACAATGCGATAAACAGAGCTTGTTTATCGACAGATGTGGTTGCAATATTAGAATTTGTCGTGGAACTGACCGCCGGGTGGTGGATGGGGAGATGAGGGACGATAGGGGGTGATGTTCATTCATCTGAAGCGTGACGTCACGCCCGAGGTCATGCCCTCGCCAGAGTAGTGTCTGGAGAATAATCGACGGCAAAAAAGTCTGGACATCGATAAGCTTCGTAGCAAACTTGCGATAAGCATTTGTAATGTTTACCCCTTTATCGTAAAAGATCACGGACGGCAAAGGAGAAACAGGAATCACTATAAAACACGTAGAGTTATCGCACTAATGCATTTATAATGTTCTCTAAATGCATTCGCTTGGAAAATGCGGTCATCGAGAGACAGTGCCAAATTACGGGCATTTTTTTACACTGCAGAATAACAGCATGTAAAAGTATACATTAGAGAAGATGTTTTTGAAACGAGCGTCTTCACATACTTTACATACAATTATATGCGAATAAAAATTTCAAATATTGCAAAATTCTGACAGAATCGAGTTAAATGGTATTTGTTTCTATTTCTATCCGCTTTACCGACGGAGGAAAATCACCCTCTCACGGGTGGAAAATTCGCAAAACGTGTCGATTTAAAAAGCGCGTTTTTACTACGAATGTTCAAAGGGAGATAAGCGATTGAATTCAACCGCTCTGCACGGCAATAAAGTAGTGTGATAGTGTTGGTAACATTATGTTTTAGTGAGGGCGTATCGATTGAATTAATGAGATGTGGGCGCACGTGTGGTCCGTGTGTAGAATTGTGTATGCGATTGCAAACGGCCAGGCAATCGTTATAAGAACGTGTTATGTCTGCTTTATGATTTAAGAACAATAGGGGTGATCTTTTGTAACGCCTTATGACAAGTTTTTTGGGCATCGATTTAAAATAATGCGTAGTATCATCCAGTCACACTTGAACTACGTGACCGAAATAACGGTTTAGAAACTCTATAATGTTTGAACGGTTTTTATATCATCACTTTGTTTAGAAATGTGCCAGGATTGAACCCTGCAGGGTTTCATTGAATGTGCTCAATTAGCGAACATCATGCGCTCTCAAATAAACTGTCGCATATAAACACAACCAATAGGTAGTCGATAAAGAATAGGGATCGAAAGTTTCCTTGTCGTATTGATAGGCACTACTGTCCTCCGTGATCCCTTCGGATTTAACTCCTTACGTAAACAGTGCTGTTCGAGAACGTCGCGTTTAGAATGAGTTCACATATTATGTACCGATTTGACGGCAATCCTTTCTTTGTGATATTACACAAATCTATTAAACAAACCTAAAAATCGGCATCTCGACTATCTGTGGACTGAATTGACAGTACTGTTAACTCTAACCACATCGTTACTGAATTTGTGAGTTGTGTGTTTAAAAGGACATGTATAAAAATATATCATTTTCCCATTCACAACGTTGAAAATCGATTGTATCTGAGTTGACACGTCATTCAGAGATAAAAGCCGGTAGATAACGACGAGGAGGCTTGTCATGATAGCGAGGTCAAACATACAATAAACACACAACGCCACTGTTTATGAATACGATTTACCTACTTTCCCAACAAAGGATGATAGATAACTCGGGATCATGAATAGTTTTCGCAACTACAGATGCTTGCGTAATGTTTTGCGATGGAAGCTTTTTCTTTTAGGATGTTGTTTGAATCAACGGACTTATACATATAATGATGTAATATACCTACGTACGTCAGTGTAAAGCATAGGGTACTCATTTGATTCATATTGTTTTATTGTATTAATCAACTCACATGCCGAAGATCGATCTGAGCTTCGTTTTTCGATATCAATTCGGTTTGTATGGTTTGGTGGTATGTATATGTACAGCATGACGTCGCAAATAAATTTTACTGAAGTTTTTCTTGCCTTTGATTTCTGATTAATCAATTGTTTTATACATCCTACTGCTGGGCACGAATCTACTATCAAACAAGGGTATAGGCCTTAGTCAGCAACGCCAGCAATGCGCGTTGGGGACTTCACACGTTTTCCGAGGGCTGTGAACCTTCTTCGACGTGCAGGTTTCATCACGATATTTTCCTTCATCAAAAAGGTGATGGTAAATTTCAAATTAAAATCCGATTTATGACCGCCTGTTATTTCTTTTTACGAATTCAAAGTCTTTTTTCTATTTTAACAATAACAACAAAGTTCATTCCGATCAAATGCAGAAACAATTTTTATTTCGTTATCGTACAATTGCCCCGTTATGCAGAATTTTCTTTTACAAAGTAATAAAGTATATTCAAAGGTAAGTCAGGTTTCAAATCAATTGCTATTCCAGACAGCCATCGGGGAGGTTGTTCACCCGTTAAAGAATTAATGGCATGCCTTACTAATGCCTTCACCCTGTCTTAGCTTCTTGCAGGGGCTTCGCGTAAACAATATAACAACAGCCATTGACTACAAGTCCTGTCGCCGTCTGGGTTGTTTTCTAAAATAATAAAAATTCAGAGACTGCATGCAAAACCCAACTTAGAAAACCTTTCAAAGGTCCTTGTAAGTCTTCAGTTACTCGCCTTTAGTTTCATGAAATACACGAGTATTTTATAACTATATAACTAACTAGCCCTGTCAGTTCTTAAAATATTGCACAACTTTTAATATAAAAATTGATACGCACAATAACTTTATGGAAACCTTTATTATAAAGAGATATGGCCTCTGCTATTTCCACCAAGGAAGCAGTGAAGTACCTTAAAGGATGTACTAACAATTATAACGAGTGAACAAACAACTGCGAATAGACATCAAATGGCTTCGAACCTTGTATGTATTTGTCAAGTAAAGAATAATATTTTGTTTGGACATTTTAGCAACTTAATACACATTAAGAATTTACTGGTTTTGAAACTAATACTTTAACAAAATGAAAATGTATAATGAATTCATGATTAAGGAATAAAGATGAGGTAGAATTATTGAAACTAAAATCCAGTTTGCACCAATTTATTTTGAAGCTAAAATCTATATAACAGCAACTGCATTTTCCTGTGCACCAGTATTTTTCTTTTAAATTTGAGTAGTTTAAAGAAGCAAATGGCGGGAGTAATATTTTAAAATCCTAGTCTGAACTTGCAATGGATGAACATCCGAAGTAAAGATAACGTTCAGAATCCGTCCATAGAAAATAACTCCTGGCGTTGCTCCGACGCCAATGAGAAGTAACATAAAAAGCTTTACTTAGCGAAGGAATTTATAAAAAAAAATTAAAAGACGTTGATGTAAAATGAAATCAATAAAGATTGTATTGGTCAATCGCAGAAACACTACCGTATCTTTAAAAACGACTTAGTATTAATCCAAGAGATAGGGAACGCCACACGGCTAACCAAACCTTAAAAAGGGAAGTAGGGACCACTGAGCCAAAGAATGTAGAGAACCAAGAAAGTGCGTGTTGAAAAGAACCTCGTTTATACCCCGCAAGTACAAATAAGATCGATGATACATGAGAGCAACTTTACCGTGATAGTCTTCTTACCAAGCATGGCGATTGTTTGTGTGAATTTGTGCGTCACGTAATGACAATAACGTAAACTGTATTTGGAGAGGCATACATCCATTGAATGGTTATAGTCTAATATGACGGGACTGAATTCGCATACTATTTCTCTTTCAGACCAGTAAAACTCGCGTCGCTTAGAAACAAAATCCAGTCGACGTGATATTAACGTAAGCAGTCAGTCAACGATTAAATGAATAAATTATGCCCGCCTCGTATTGTGATGTCAGTGTACACAATATTTTCTGGCATTAACTTGTTACTACGCTACCGTCTGTAATGGCCGGTTGATACAAATTAAGTGCGAAGTGGTAAGTAAAGGCACATATCGTGGCCCATTGGACGATTGATGTACCATATTTGAACATGTTGAACTCGCTACGCAATGTACTTCTACTTATAACTTATCGCTTTACTCGGGCCATAAATAAGAATGTAACTAAACTTGAGTATATACAGTAGTTAGGTCTAAAGCTTTACATGTAAGTGCATTCTTAGTTGCCATGTTATACACAATAATGAATAAAACAGTGATAAGTACGTAAATAAGTAAATAAACACAGTACTTTGATGGAAGTGTAGACAAAAAGTGCCTTGTGAAAGAAACAAGAGAATAACCAGTCAAAAGCTATCACGGTACAGCGCCACGGGACCATAACGATGTAGGTAGACAAGCAATCATTGAAGTCCGGTGAAGATAACCGACAATGGTAAACAAGCGTCTTACAGATCTGTATTTTATCTATCGTCCACGTGATAGCTAAAGAGAAGAGAGGGCAATGTGGAACACGTGCTTGGTTTCTCTGTGTGCGTATCACTTTGTACAAACATATCCAGCTTGACAGGAGGCGGGGCGCACGCAAACTGATAATAATAACTTATTAGTCTGCAGCAATTAAGAGGCGCCAGAACGCCAGATATGCGCCTGCGATGATAGCAGACCAGTGACGGTTTTAAGGCCGACGCGGCACACTTGCGACCCGGAGTGGCGTAACACTTCGTAGGTCCGGGGATTTCTTGCATCTTGCTCTATTATGTGAACCAGAAGTAAAAAAAATGTGAAAAAGTTTGCTGTGTTACGTCCTTGTTTTAGAAGTGTATTTTATGCATAAGCGCATCATTACCTTCGACTTTCTAGAGCCTTGGATTTAAGCATTAGTTCGTATACTGCAAAACTATGTTTGTGGATAATTTACAATTGTGGATATCATTATGACGCAAACGTGTAAACAAGATTTTTTTTATCATATGGTAAAAGAAATTGAGAATAAATTAGAGGACATTGTTTAGAAAAATTTGCCTGAACAAAGGTCACTCATAATAACAATTTTGATTGCTTTTTTGGATAAGTCAAGGAGGTAACATTATCTACGTCATAATTTAACATTAAGACAAGAAGACATTACGACAACTCCTTGCAAAATTTATTTCAATCAATGCAAAAAATGGTGGAAATTTCAGACATAATGGACGAACAGGTCGTGCGCGTGGTGGTAAACGACACGTCTGTCTATAACATTTGCAGTGCCACTCAAATCTTTAAAGGCAAAGATGTGAGAGCCACTGCCACCGCACCCGTCACCCTGAGACATAAGATGACAAGTGCCTATTATGTCATCATCACGTTTTAACCATTTGAAACCGAAACCCAATAATATTAACCTTACTGCTTGGCGGCAGACATAGGTAAGATGATACTTCCCTGGACGAACACTTCCACAAGAAGCTCTGCTGCTATTGAAAACAAATTTATTCGGATTAATACTGCGTTTTAAGTTTTACTACTCAATGTAACTACTGTTTGACAAATAAGTAAACAATTTTCTCGTCGTGGAAAATTTTACTATAGTATTGTTAATGCATGAACTACGTAATTCCTTAACATCATCTTTGTTGTTTGGATGTTGTAATCTTGAAACATTTTCCATGTGATTAAATAGAAATCAAACATCACATGGCTGCAGTAGACACAGGGAAAAGTTTCTAAGCTATAGTCCAAACAAACATTTATTGGTGATAATAATGATAACTGTGTTTGTCTGACGACAAAACGACGCCACAAAGCTTGAGAAAAACATTATAACTGGAATATTAAGTTTATTGAATATCACGATGTGTTACTGCCATAATATGCAATTATTTTTTGTGCAATTACTCCACTAGTTTGTTAGAATTATTAATACAAAGGTCGAACACAAGAAAAAATTTCTTCGATTCGGCTGGACAAGAACCAGCGACCTCGTCATACCGTGAGTGACGCTCTCCCAACTGAGCTACGAAACGAACCAGCAGACCTTACGAATTTTTCTATGTGCTTGTCGAAGATCTTTGTCTTTGGATCGAGTGAATTTTCTTTGTGTTCGATGTAGCCGAGAGGCTATCATGCTGATTGTCACACTGAGGTCCCGGGTTCGATTCCCGGGCCGAGATACATATTTGTATGGGCTATATTTATTTCTCTCTTGAGTTTTGGTGCAATTTGTGGTTGTCTATGTTTCCCTAGTGCAGGGCTATGAGTGTGTGCGTTATTTATTCATAACAGGAAGTTACTTTGCTATTGTAAATACTAGCTTCGCAAAAAACATCATTCAGATTTTGTAGAGAATTTTCAAAAGAAGATTTTGTAAAGAAGTCAAAATAATCTTTATTTCATAGGTAAGCAAATTAATTAACTTGAAATCGTCAAATCGATTGAATTCTACTTTTCTTTTGCGAATCCGATTCCCTTGAGAATTTTAATTTAGGAAGAATCTGTAAAGGTTGCTCTTAGTAAATTCACATTTGTTGACATATATCATTTACAATATTTATTTAATCGTATCATAGATAGAAACAAACGAAAGGACGGATCACTGCCATGGATTTTCGATATACGTAGAAGCTGTATCATTTGTTAAATTTGTGTTATACTTCGTAAATGGCTAATTTTCAACATTAAAGTGAAGTAAGTTTTGAATCTTATTGCCCCTTAAATGTACTTGTGTCTTTATAGAGACACAAGTCTTTTGACAGCCATTTTGTTTTATTATCTTCGTGTTACCTATGTCTACCCCTAACACAGTTTTTATGAAAATTTCTTACAATAAAGTTTAAGAAAGTGAATTTCTTTAAACTTCTCTCTCATAGGCCCAGTTTCAAAATTGCCTAAACCGCATGCTTCTGTATGCAGGACAAAAATTCTATTAATGTCCGCGGAATTTCCCCAAAGCAAAATACAATATGTCATTAAACCGTAGAAATAGTGAAAATATGGCAAAAGACACCCAAGTTTTCCGTGACATCCTATTTATTATAAATTTGTAACAAAAGTATATTTAACGGAGTCACATTATTCGAGTACATAACTTTCGTTTTCTAGTAAACTTTCAGGAAATTGCTTAATTGTTGTCGTTCCTGCAAAGAGTAAAGTTTACATTGTAATTACTGAAATTTCAAACAAAACTCCTAGAATAAATTTTAGTTCAATAGAAATTGACGTTCGCACCCTCATGGTTGCAGTAGCCATCAAAAATCGCTTAGGGATTATAGAAAGATCATCAAAGTAGCATTTGCTGGGAACCGTAGTAATAATATCTGTATCAATATTTACAAACGTTGAGTAATGAAACTTAATCGCTCAGTCAATTAACGAGAGTCCGGTCCAAATTGTCAATTGTCACTCGCGCTAAATTGTCTTGAATAGTTTCAGAATAGATAGTCTATGCAGAGTTCTTATCCTTTCATAACAGCATTTGCCAGCTAAATCGTCCAGGTTAAAATCCGGTACATGTCACTATTAGTTGTTTCGGTGGATATTACTATCTGGAAATGTTTATTCACGATGGTAATTCCATCTAGCATCATAGGAAATATTACGGGGCCTTGTTGATTCCGAAAATGCTCGTATTATGGTACAATGAAAAAAAAAATGAATGAAATATCTATATAATATAAATAAACATATTTTAGTAGCAGTAGAGCTCCTTAGTGAAAGAGGTCGTCCAGGAAAGTATTGCCACCTTATCCATTTCAGCCGCTAAATAGTAATGCGAGCACTACTGCGTTCCGGTTTCGAAGGGTAAGGGTGCTGGTGAAATTACAGGTACATGGGAATTGTCAGTTTGTGTCTCAGGGTGACGGGAGCAGTGGTAGTGCCTCTCAGTTCTTTGTAATTTAAAGCTCTGATTGACAATGCAACTGTTGTGGATAAGTCGCTTACCGCCAGGCGCACGACTTGTTCGTCCCGGCACTTGGTATCAATAAAAAAAAAATGTTTAGAACCCAATGTATAATTATTTTGAGGTTATCGACATTTATCGTTATGTTTGAGATTTTAAACATAGTCATTTCGTTTAATATTTTAAGTAAATTCGTAACGAATTCAATATAAAGACGTACTAAATATGTATATGCCAGAACCAGACTACAAGCTACTTTTAAATCTTTCATACAATACCTAGAAGCAGAGAATAGAAAGCAACAATGTTCCTGATTAGCAAGAAAAGCTATTTGCTCCAAAAGCCTGATTAATCCTTATTCATATGAAAATAGATCAACTCTTTTACTAGACATGAACTCTTTTACCGTAGCAACACTTTTGTGGAAGTTCCACTAATTCTATTCATTGTGCTTAATAAATTATTGAACATAGCCAACATAATTTATCTTCATTGTGCCCGAAAAATGCCCTGATTGATTAATGAACATGATTTAAAGATATTTTTTTCGGACAAATTCATTATTTGATTCTGTCTATATTTTTCTTAAGCAAAAAGGTTTCCTCCTCTCGAAGCATATTTAAAACCGCTTTTCTAAAAGAACCTAGTAGCCACTAATGGTTACATACTGACTTTTCTTTTATTGCAAAAATTTAGAAACCGTTACCAAAAACAAATAATAAGCCAGATCATAAAAAATAGGATTTTCCTGTTTTGTTGTATAGTGTCAGGTGCTTATCAAGTTTTGCGTAATTATTTATTCCAATCGTTTATATTTTTTATCTGTATTAAAGACTAGACAAAGTCAATTAGATGGAAGGACATTGATTTGATCCTTATCTATGGAAAATCTGTGTTGTTATTATCATTAGTAATAGAAAATTCCTTCACCGGTACTAAAACTAGGCCTATACTGTATCCTGTCATGACTTGTGCAGCTTTTTGTACCATTCTGAACGACAATCGTGTGTGAAACGGTACAGTTATAAAACAAACTGCCGATAATCAAATCTAAGGTTAAAATTGTTCAGGTTAAGTTGAGCAAACATCACATTTAGATAGCACAATATGCAACGTCATAAATAATACATTATGTTGTAAATATTTGTACATACTTGTTTAAACTGCTTAAACAAATATGTTTTTTTGTGAAGATGGATAAGGTGTTTTCAATTTACCTGCGTCTAAACTTTGGCCCTGTTTTAACTCTAAAATATCCGCAGATGGAATGGCTCCACAGCTGAGCTGAAAATAAAAAGCTAAAGGTACCATCAGTAACATATTCGTACGTTTCAGTTGAAATTCTGTCAATTCTTTCAGGTCCGTGGGTCCTAGTTCAATATTTTGTATAAAACGACGCCCAAAAAAATTATGGACCAGCTCGGCGACCCTAGGGATGGCAGATACCTTGACTAAAGCATTAAAGTAGCCGTATAAAGCAGATCGCTGCCAGTATATTATTGTATTTTAAAATCATATAGTCCTAATTCTAGTGTATGTAAGCACAGAATGCACGTTGTGTCATTTTGAATAATCTGTTTAAACCAACTGATCTATACAACTTTAAAGTTTCCAAAAAGGTGGATTCTATTATTAGCGTTGTGCTTCTGTGAAAAGGTAACTTGAAGCCGTTTGAGTCTATAGGATTATTGACGGAAGAAAAGCAACGTCACGTTGGTCGTGGTCGTCTGTAAAGTGGATAAGGAGGCACTTTTAAATGTGAAATTTTATTAAGCTGTGTGATTATTACGGCAGTTGTGATTCTAATAAATAGAAATAAAATTCTATTTAAAATCTAATTAAACAGTGCCCTCTGGTGACTAAATTGAACATAAATTTAGAAATAAGCACGGAAGAAATGTGGTATGTGGAAATAAGCTATAAACTTTACAACTTACATTAAACTCATCAACAATTGACAAAAACAGCCACGGGCTACGTTGCCTTTAGAAAGAACGAAACATGTCTTTAGTCATGATAATTATTAAAATGTGTTATATAGAACTTTTTTATTCAAAGAGTGAGTGAGTAGTGTTGTACAGAACAATAAACTCGTATACAAAGGCCATAAGATTCTCGTAAGTAATAAAGTGCTTGCGTATATTAGTACACACGAGTAGGTACATAACAGAACACAAGTATGTACGTCGCTAGATATTTACGATTGTGTACATGTACATACATGATGTGGTCTCACTCAACACATGCACGGGTGGTCATCGATACGATACCAACGTTGAACTTTGTTTGTAGTTTCACTAGAAAATAAGTTTCTGTTCACTGAATCGATACCTCAACTAATGTAATATTGGATAATCAACATTTAAAAAAATGCGTAAATGGCCGCCTAAAAAGACTCAAATTTCATACATTTGCACATGTGGCAAAATATACCTAAACAAACAGCTAGTATCATACATAAATCAACCGGGGTCATACTTACAGATAAGGTTTCTCGGATTCAACAGGGGAGGTTAACAACACAAATGTTATCCGTCAACAAAAACACAAGAGATGTGATGCAGGCGTGCTGCACACGCTGCGGCCGTTAACCCGACTCCGGCTGCGTTTCGAAAACTTCGCCGTGAAATGTTTAGAGAATATTCAAAAATAGACCGACCGACTCGTATAAACGCGCGACAGTGTATGCATAATTGCTCGCACGCGACACTCTACGTAGCGACTCAGATTTCTAAATAATAGCGATGCGCGAACCGAGGATCCGGCCGAAAATGCGTTGAAAAGTTTCCAGTGGACAAAGTTACTGGGATCGCGAGTTAGGGCTTTACGCGACGAGAGCGCGGCAGCCCCGCGGCGCTCAGAACTCGACTGGCGCCGGCGGCCGACCGCGATCCGCCGTGGCTCGCCGACACAGGAACACCCACACACGTACCGCGCGCACGCACACCGCTGCAGCACCGCACAACACACAAATACTCACACACGCGACACCGAAACTGATAAACAATATAAAAACACCACACATTGCAACTGCATTAATAAACACACTATATTTTCCTTTAAAAGGCACGCAATGCTTTGAGAAAATAGATACGTTTCTGAATGAAAATCTTATATGGACAAGAACTTCATAAAAAACCACAGAACAACGCATTGAGCTTCACTGAAAATATCGATGCATAAATTACCCAAATCAAGATCACCACCTATATGGTGGAACAGTCAATAGTAACATACAAAAAATAGTAACCCTAGAAAAACGAAAATAAAGTAAGAACAAGGACAATAGTAATCGTTAGTAAAACACACTACAGACTCATTGAAACTATCACACAGATGTAGAGCACACATAGATGGAGAAATTGTTATCAAGAGCAGACGCGATAGGAGACGATCCGACACGAGGAGTAATGAATGAACTTTTTGATCACGCTGCAGGAAGCGAAACATTTTATTATTCTTAATAACAAGTACTGGCGATAAACATATAATTGATAAATGCGAATGCAATGGGTTTTAAAAACAAACCCATTGTGTACACATTATTACGCTAGAACATAATTGAAACAGGAAAATCACATGAGTCAGTGAAAATAATTGAAATTGCTTTATAACCGGAAGGCACTGACCCTAGAGAATACAGTTGTCAATTTTAGGAAATAACAATGTTTAAGTAAAAAACACTAACAAGTACATCATATGAAAACAACTTATACAAATTCCTAACATTAATACTAAAAATAATATAAAAATTATACTTACATGGAGGGAATCGATTGACATTTCCGATTGCGAAGAAATTACCTGAAACGATATAACAACAACAAAAATATAAACTTTTTAACAGTAACAATCAAATATGAAGCGATAAT
Organism: Hyposmocoma kahamanoa; assembly: GCF_003589595.1. Lineage (NCBI taxonomy): Eukaryota > Metazoa > Arthropoda > Insecta > Lepidoptera > Cosmopterigidae > Hyposmocoma > Hyposmocoma kahamanoa. Next base: position 9,610,149 of record NW_020653853.1, read on the forward strand.
AAGGAAGGGCAATTGAAATGTGAACCAAAGATGCCACGAAGACTCAAACAACAATCTAATAATAATCTAATGTTCAATAGTACATTGACTGTTAGGAAGATACAAAGTGTACACACACACGAAAGCAATTTGTTACAAAATACAAATTAATTCTAGGAGTTACTAAATACAAAATAAATGAGACATTGGTAAGGCATTGGTGAGACACAACACACACACGAAAATAAAACAAAGCAAACAATTATCACAAAATATGAATTAGGAGCTATTAAATATAAAATAAATCCGACGTGGTACAATGTTTCTTTTGTTGTTAAATTCGGAAAGAAATTCCGTATGATTTCAGTTACATACTTACATGTTTTCCTTATATTCACGACTTTTTTCAATGCAGCGCAATATTTTTCTACAACAGCAAATATTGATAGAATGATTGATTTCCAGTATAATGAAACACGGATTAACGTTAAATTGATTATAGAATCTTCCTGCCTTTAAAGTGTTCGTTAGTTACAACATACGTACATGCATATAATCTCGCATGTCTTCCAATGGGGCATGCAGAACCTTATAATCTAACTTTTTTACGATTCTGTTCGAGACGCTTTTTTTCTTCCTCTGCTCACAATTATGTAATAATTATTGTCCAAAATTTCCATTGAAAACAAGTCCAAACAAGATTCCGTAAATATAATTTGTTATCATTCACAGAAATTACATGTATACATAAAAGATGAAAAAGTCCTAAAGTGAAACTTTTCTAATAGAAACGTCTCTTGCAAGAACCCTATTTGAACCGAAAATTCTATTAGTGTTTCGACTCGCGCCGCTTGATGCTGCTGTAAATATATGTATAAATATATATCAATGCATACATTTGCAATAAAGTGAAAAGCTTATAATCCGTGAATTTTCCTAGACATGAAGTAGGAAGGGGTGTAGAGTTTGGTAAAGTGAATTGCTCAGCTAACTGGTACTCCTTACTACGCCCAGGAACTAACCAACGAATGATGCTGGTGAATGGTGAATAAGGAAACTTGGCGGTGTCCCACCTTACACAATTTTGTTACAATTGTACTTAAGGGCCGTCCCGTGGGACGCAATCGTGGAGTTGATTCCGCGTCATATCCCGGGTGAGCGTGAATTTGCGACAAGACTTACAATTAGGCGTCCTTGCTACCTCTCTCAAATAATGGGCGTGGGTTCAAGATACATCCTAAACTGAAGATATAATAACTTGAATCACTTTAATATAAAATACTCATGAGAAGTCATTCAATTTTGGAAAATCTCCGCGATTCAGAAATCGCATATTTTAGGGTTAGTGTCATCAAGAAACAAACTTAGAAACCATTTTAACTAGTGTTGTTATAATTTGATTCAAAAACATATTGTGTTACATATTATTATTTTAAGACACATTCGATATACTGTATGACAACATTTCTCTTTATATTATCATACATCATGACACACATCTGCATAGTGATTTTTGTAAATCGTTTCCCTCCGGGTAGTGCGCGTAAACACTACTCTTTCTGGTAGAATATAAGAGGTACATGATTCCTCCAGCACCGGCCACAATGAGGAGAGTCGAAAAGTGACAGTCTCGACAGTAAAAGAAAACTAGAACCAAGAAGATCTAACGTTTTTACCACCGTTTCATTAAGAGGCGTACCTTAGCTATGTTGCGACAAAATCTGTAAAAAAAAATATTGAATTTTGTTTTTAATGTTGAGTACTTTTTTGTCATTTGGATGGAAAATTTTATTTTGGAAGATATAAATATAAGTTTACTTACCTACGACAACCATTTTGCTTAATTTTTAAAAATGCAACTAAAAGGAAATTTCTTTCTTAGGATTTTCTTAATTCTTCACGTGTTCCGGGGAGCGAATCTTCGCAATCTAACGGGAGAATCCCACTCGGCCATCCATTAATTTGGCCGTAAGTCCAACTGCGGCCACATACATAGAGGTAAGTCGGTAAGTCCAACAGTGACTCAGTATCGTGTGTACGGGACTACACTAAATTGCATTGTCCCTAACTAAATTACTAGTTCGGAACAACCCGAATTGAAAGAAATAGGATTGCTAACGTTATTTCGTTGTATTTCGCAGTATTACAGAGTATTTTTTAAATAGGTATAAGAGGTTCGAGACACCAAAACTAAGCATCAATAGCCAAATTAATTTTAAAAATTGCTGAAAGGAGCTTTAAATAAGATTTCGATGAACCATAATGGAATCTCGAAAAGCGAATAATCTTTCGATCTTCAATGACAGTACCTAACAGAAAATTTCACATTGTATTCAACCTTCGAAAGGGAGAGCATAATTTAATATACATTTTTGCACAAAAGTCTTTATTGAAAATATTAATGCGATTCGTGGAGTTTGTTGGCAATGGTTGAAATCCGATTTTAAAATATAGGTCAGTATGAAGTAACTGCAGAGTCGTGTGGAAGCATTGTTTTATTTTTTCTACTGCAATGGAATGGTTTTGGCAAGAAAGCTAGATGAGAAACAAACACAGGTTCTGAGTTTTTACATTGTTGGCAGTAGTTTGTTGTCTTATGTAGCATTATTGCCTAAAGAGCCAAGCCATTGTTGAGCTTTCCCATATCCTTAGCTTGACTATAACATTATTAGGCATTGTACTTGTTTATTAAGGAATCAAAATAAAGCCAAAATCGTGTGCAGTATTTAAAAAAATATAATATTTGACATAGCACCTCAGACAAGATTTAGCGGCTGTCATTGTATAGCTACAAATTGTAATTAACTGCATTAACAACTTGACTGAAGTAAATGATTCAATGAAGACCTAGCCAGAAATAGGAATATCAAACGATATGAATTGTAATTTTATTATGAAAAGTATCATAAATAGCCCACATTTGCATGAAATACGTCAAGGCTTGTCATTTCTAAATCAGGAGATTTATTAAATGTTTATGTTTCACCGTCCAAAAATAGAAATGCGAAATCTTTAAAACTCGGTATTTCCATCGTCTCCGAAGAAAGTGATTTAATAAAGGGTCTAAAATAAATAACGAGCGTCAAGTCTCATCTTACAAGGGGGGTGTCGGGAAAGTCCGTTAGAAATAATATCGTTTAAATAAATTAGTGTCATTTGTCCAAGACAAAGATGGTCCAAGAAAGCATATTCGCTGGAGCGCTTCTGAAATATCGTGAAAATTTCTCAACTTACATCATATAAATTGCAGTTTAGAATCTAGACGCTTTGCGATGGTCTGCTCGTTTGGCTTTAAATGTTCCCATCTGTTTCGTGTAATTAAACAACGCAAAGACGTGTAACGTTTTATGCTAAACTTGGCTGAATACACGGACGTGGTGATGTTATATAATATAGGTGCTTTAATTCATGTTCTTACGCAAGCTTTATTTAGTTATTGTAGCTCTGTAATAAACAGCTCAAATTGTCTTGATGAATGGTCTAAATATCTTAATTCCAGTTCTAGGAAGCAAATTAAACAAGTTTCAAGCTACAAACCTACATTAAATTCTATTCATCGGATTCCAGTGATCATTTCTATACTTTCTAATATCTTTGATTTATTGACTTGTGAGCCTAAACAATTATGGAAATAAGTACATGGCCGTTTAATTGTTTTTAGAGTTTATAGAAAAGGCGAAGTTAAAACTATTGCTGTACTTTCAAGCTTCACGTTAACTAACGTCACATATTGGTAAGAATAAAAAAGCTTTTTTACAAGAATGTGTAACATTAAATACCCGTCATGACAAGAAAATAGCTTCACACAAATTGCCACCATTTTGCTGTATATTACCTCGTACGTTGTATGGCGCTCGTGGTCTTCGTACCTTTCTTGTTCAATATATTAGCGGTACCTATGATTTATCTTTTGTATTTTGTGAGATCTGTTGAGTAATGGTTTGAAAGATTCAGATTCGTAATTACCGCAGAAGTATATAACAAAGTATCATTACTGTTTCGAATTTTATGACACATTATGGTGTAATAAAGATTGCTGTACTGTGCGCTGTCAGCTTATTTTATGTTGTTCGTCTACTAAGAAAGAGATAAGCTTGTATTAATCATACTCACAAAAGATACTTATTTCGCCATCTCTTTAATAGCGATCTTAAAGATTTGCTTCTTGCTCCAATATTCAGCGGTTTCTTTCGTAGCTTCTCATGTACGTTTGATGTGTTACTTTTACATCGTTAATTATCATTTTCATCATCATCATCAACCCATTTATACGTATCACTGCTGGGCACGGGTCTCCTTTCAAGCGAGGGTTCATGCCATATTCCACTTCTTCACTTCTTCACACGTTTTCCGAGGCTTGTGAACCTTCTTCGACGTGCACTTTTCGTCACAATGTTTTCCGTTACCAAAAAGCTTATGGTATTTCAATTTAAATTTCGCACATAAATTCCGATAATGTCACAGGTGTGTGCTCGGATTCGAACCCACGGCTTCTGCTTAAGAGGTGGTAGGTCAAACCATTAGACTACCACGGCATTATCACTCTTACCATCACTCATACACACTTTGTTAATTATTTTGACATAAATGCCTTTACGACGAATGTGGAAGAGGATCTATACTCGATGCAAACCCAAACACAATCATTCATTCAACAAAATTCACAATATCACATAAAAAATACGTTTTCGTTGATCAGTACAAGTTTTGTATTTTTAACTCAAAGTGATAGTTTTCTATGACATAATGTAAGGTTTCCATTGCGGATGTGAAAATTTCCACTACAAGATTGTGATGCGAGTTTCGTTCATTCAAGAATAGAGTTGAGACAAGTATTCATGAATAATAAATATAAACTGACATAAGTTCATATGAAATAACATCAAATGTCATAGACGTAGTATAGTGTGAAAATTAAATTTCTGTGTTACCAATTATATAGCTCGGTATCATGAAAGATTATAAATACATTATGTTACCCAGTGAAAATTTCAATTCGATGTTTATTTTGTCAATAATGAAGACATCTATCTATACAGAAGTAGCTATTTAGGAATTTATCTTTCTAAATTCTTAATGTAATATGCAGTAGCTGAAAATACCAATGACTAATAATAGTTACTCGGAAAATTAAGTGTGTACATCTCTATGATATATTTTTGGTCCGGTGGGTCGGAATGGTGTCATCGGCGTATTGCCAGTCGCCACATATGTGGGATTATGGGTTGCCGACCCCCACAGTGCAAACAAACAGCTGATCGATTCTTCGCTGTATTACTATGCAAATGAAAAGTATTTCTGTTGGTCACATTAAATGAGATCATTAATGATTAATACAGTCGGTGCCCTAAGATACCTGACCCCCTAGCCAACGTTTAATTCTGAGAGCATTCTTGAGCATTCTGCAGAAAAGTGTAAAGAAATTCCGACTTTTTGGCTTACCAAGAATCTTGAAACGTCGTTCACTAATGATGCAATAAGGAAATCATGCCAAAATGAAATTTATGGCTCACAGGTTAAAAGTTCAGTTTCTTTAACACATTTGTGCACATTGATCTACTCAGAACCAAATAGAATGGTAGGGGGTCATGTATCTCAGGGCATCGGCTGTATTAACATGAACAACTTGTGCTATAGTGACGTCGCATGTACACTAGAATCCGGCCATTCATGTTTTGCTATATTGACGCACGTAAGATGAATGGATGAGAAGATTAAACGCAAAATATTTGTAAAGATTGAAGATAATTCATTAATATATTTTAAGAAGAGTGTATTTATTACAAAACATTTTTACTTAGCGTCAAGCAAGGATTAACTTCAAACTGTCTTGAGTTCGATTCCCGAGCCGGGATAAATATTTGTATGGCCTACATTTACTGCTCTCGTGAGTTTGGACGTAATTTGTTGTTGTCTATTTGTGTGTCCATGGCACCCGTGACACAGAGTCTCCCTTAGTGCGGGGCAATGAGTGTGAAAAAAAAAGAAAAAACTTTATAACTATTGGGCGTTGGATTAGGTAGTCTCGGGTTCAAATCCCGGCAGGATTATTTGGGAAATAAACTTTTCTAATTGATTCTGATCTGGTGTTCTGGGGAGTGAATTCCGTTGCTTGGTACTCATAGTATAAAGAATTCCCTAGTTTGTGTCTAGTTAATTGGTATGTGAAATTTTCACAAAGGTTTGTTTCTCGTTTGACAGTATTGGTTTTTGTTTAATTGAATTTTTTTTCTTTTAATTTGTTTAATTAATTTCAGGGATATAGCTACTCAGCTATATCCCTGAAATTTTGCTTTTGTGGTTATCACAGTGGTAAGTAGATTTGCCTATTTACATTTCTAGGATTTTTGTCGTCAATTTGTAGAATTTTAATTGAAACATACTATTGATATCGAGTTCTTATGTTTCCGCGGTTATTGCACATAGGAAATGAAATTTCCCATATACTTACTATTGATTTGAATTATAATGTTCCCTTTTTATCTTTAAACAATGAGAATTCGAAAAATTTGTACGTACGTATTCTTAATACAAAAAGCAAAGAGTGTGCATTGAAATAAAGTTTTTTCATGTTTTTATGTTAGAACCAATTAGAAAATGACATTGGTATCTCAGAAACTCAGAAAAAATGTGTTACGTGGTTTAGTAACCATGGTTTGAATGAAATTCAAAATATGAAGCCACACCGCTTTGCCGCTGCAACGCATAGCTGTGTTTTACAACTTCTGTTCGTGATAAAGTCGTTGTATGTATGCATAAATAGACAACGTGCGATCTTGGCTGTATCTGATGTCAACCATTCTCTTTTAAAAATAAAAAAATAACAATCGGCAAATATAAATAAAATGTAGACACGTATAATATCTGTGAGACAGACAGAGATAAATTTTTGTACTGTCTAACCGGCAGATATATTGGTTTTTTTAGTTGAAATAAGGTATTCATCGTATATGCTGAAAAGGGAACAAATGTGCTCGTAATTTGTATATTCAAAGCACACAATGGGCCAGCCTACATGAATTTTCAATCGCGTATGCCCATCTGACGACAGTGCTCGTTTTAAAACTTTTAAGGATTTCGTTTTGTTCAAAGTACAATATCACGACGTGTAATTGTATTACGAAGTACTGGAGATAGTACTGATCATTATGTTCGAGGAAAATAGAAAAGCAGAAGGTAATTTACTTATAACTTTGTTAAATGAATGACGAATGATAAATTTATACACATAATATAATTTATTTTCATTGACTGAAGGTGGTTATCGTATTTATAGTACGGTCGGCCTAGTGAGTGTTTCGACATATTAATGTACACAAAGTTTTCATCTAAAACGACAGAGCCGCATTCAGTGTAAGAATTTACAGTTGTTTCCCTCCAATTATTCATTCGCTCACCGAGGTTTTGGGCGATCGGATCAACGAAAAACACAGCAGCATCAATACAAATCTTCAGCACTAAAATTAGCTTATATAGTGATTGTGATTAATTAAAAACCAATTATTTATTTTAGATTTTTACCTCTATAAAATTAATACACTATTAACTTAATAGCTAGACTTGTGTAGTAAATGACGTTCTGATCTCTTTAAATGAGCCTTTTTATCTGGTCAAAATAAATTATCTTTGGTATTCCGTGCCCAACAAAGAGTAGAGTAATACAGGGTGCCCACAAGTTTAACGTCAAACTGACTTCTTATATAGTCATGATATGTTAGGATTATTATTATTAATGTAAAGGATTACAATAAATAACATTCAAATAAAACAAAACATTATTTCTTATTGTTTTCAAAGCTGTGGTAGCCGAATGGTATCATCACCTACCGCCTCTCAAGCAGAAACTGTCGGATTGAATCCGGGCTCGCACCTCTAAGTTTCTCGAAATTTATGTGCTGTGAAACTTGCACGTCGAAGAAGGTTGACAAGCCTCTGAAGACGTGTGAAGTCCCCAACCCGCATTGAGTTAGCGTGGCGGACTATGGACTAAAGCCTCGGCTGAGAGGAGATCCGTACCCCAAAGTCGGGCGTACAAATGCGTTGATGATGATGATTGTTTTCATCCACGGAATATCGACTACTTACTGCCCCCATGAATGAACACTAGAAGCGGTCCCATCCATTCTATGTTTCACTTGGATGCGTCCCGGCATGAAGTAAAGACGTCACCTGGAATTATACCGGAACAAACACAAACAATACCCGCACGGACGACGTGTGCTTATAGTTTCCACGAAAACTGCTTGTTCTCTGAATATACACAATGTAATGTTATTGAACTTGGCTAGTTTTTAGGGTTCTGAAGCCAAAAAGGTAAAAAAGGAATTCTTATACATAGATAGCGGAGTTGTCGTATTTTTTTTCAATTTGCGTACACTGCAAAGCTGAGCGGATAACTTAATTATTTACTGACCCCATTGCAATCTAGCATCTAAATCAAGTAATGTTATACCTACCTAAAAATACAACTGTATCTACAGGGTTAAATTGTTCGTTTCCGTGATGTTTGAGACCGATTATAACGCACACACTCAACATAGCCCCGCACTAGGGAAACCCTGGGTCGCGGGTGCCATGGACACACACATAGACAACCACAAATTACACCCAAACTCACGAGATAAATAAATGTAGGCCATGCAAATATTTCTCCCGGCCGTAAGTAGTAGGCCGTAGGGTAGCCGTTAGGCCTCGGAGGTAGTTAATATATATTGTATATAACATTAGGAAATGTAAATTTCATAAGTTTTGTTTCTTTCCCATGAGACAGATTAATAACCACAAATCAATCTACTTACTAACTTTTCTAAATTGAAAATAATCTGACTTATAGATATTCTTCTATAATTTATGAACTCGAAAAAACGCTACACTGTCATTTTCCGCTGCTGCTCGTAGAAAAAAAAAATCAACTTGTCGTCAGAGGTTAGAGATCTGCACTCTGTAGAATTGCTCCAAATACAACGTCTATGAAGATAGGCAATTGATTCTTCGGCGAGGGGTAGACGGACGATAGGTGATATACCTTTTTTTTTATAATACCATATCCAAGTGACGGGACGAACAAGTCGTGGTCTTGGTGGTAAGCGAGACGCCTGTCCATAACAGCTGCAGTGCCACTCAGAACTTTAAAACGATCCGAGAATAAAGATCGGAGAGGTACTGCCTTTGCGCCCGTCAGCCTGAGTTGGCAAGCCCCGTGTGTCTTTCATTTCACCAGCACCCCTATTCAAAACCGGAACGCAGTAATGCTCACATTACTGCTTGACGGCAAAAATAGGTAAGGTGACAGTACTTCCCTGGACGAACTCTTTCACAAGGAGCTCTACTGCTACTAAGCACCTATTTAGCAAGAAAAGCTTTATATTCATGTACGATGTGTGAAATCAAACAATTTCTCTAAATTAAGAACTACCTTAACTGCTAAAACAATGTGCAAGCACTTTTGTACGTGTAGTGCTTCTATTATTTTGTTAATGGATTGGCCAGTCCATCTCAATTTAATGTTAAAAGCTGTTATTACGACAGTTCTAGTCACCCACTAAACAAAATTGTGAATCAGTGATAAATGCACGGAAAGATGTAGTACATAGGCAAGTAGTGGACGGACCGAGGCGTTGTGATGTTATACGCGAATGCCTTCAAAGTTTAAGGTAAGTGTCCCTTAAGGCTCAATTCACATTGCCGCCTAAAGGAAGGAAGCGAAGTTTTGTAATCATCCAGTATGTGTTTTTTGAAGATGAAGTAAAATCGTAAAATGACAGTTCATCGTGCAAAAATGTACCCCCGCAAGCGGTTAGTGATGGCAATCGTTAAATATTCTATCGACTATCGACTGAATATTGTTACTTATGCAATAAATAGCCGGATTTGATTTATTTAAATCATCAGCAGCCTATCATTCGTCCAACTGCTTGGCACAGGTTCATTTGAATGATCAATTATTGTAAGTTCATACATGCATACCTACATACAACAATATCTATTAAAAATACAAAGAGAAGACATATTTTCAAGTTTTTCATTTTAATCTTTATAATCAAATCCGCCTATTCTTATTAAAATGTATATGAACAAAAATTGATTTCGATACTAATAGGCCAACTGTCAAGATAAGAATAAAAAAGGCTATAATGCAATTGGTACATCGGGCGCACTATAAGTTTCCGGAACTGGCCACTTACATACACAATATTTAAAAAGTAATTACAACATTTGAAAATGGTACTCTTTGGCTGTAGAATACATTTTGTTCCATGTAACTGTCACCTGTTTTTACATTGTGGCGTCATTTTAGAAATTGGTTGTCAACATCACCATGGATTTAACTCATAAAAATTTTCGTAGGATGATTTTTTACGACTAAGTGTAATGCAACAGCTCAGTGGAGCTTCGCTCGGCTTCAAACTGCTTTTGGCGATGAAGCACCACGCAAGACGACTATTTACAGCTGGTTTGCAGAATTGAAACGTGGTAGTGTGAATCTCAGTGACGAATTTCATGATGGTCACCCGACCACTGCTGTGAACAACAAAAACATCGATGCTGTGCGCCGTACGATCAAAACAGACAGGCATGTGACATATCATGAGAGTCGGACATCTTTAGGCATAGGCATGAGTCAAATACAATCAATACTACACAAACATTTGGGTGTAAAAAAGCCGTGCTCTCGGTGGATCCCACATAATTTGACTGAGGCTCAAGAAACGGATCGCGTCACATGGTGCAATGCCATGCTTACCAGACTCAACGAAGGGGCGTCAAATTTGGTGTGGGACATAGTCACAGGTGAAGAAACATGGATTTATAGTTACGATCCTAAAACAAAGCAGCAATCGGGGTATGGGTCTTTCGAGATGAGCCGAAACCAACCAAAGTGGCACGCGTGCAAAGTGCCTCTAAGCGGATGATTGCTTCTTTTTTTAATAAAACTGGACACGTGGCTACTGTTGTTTTGGAGAATCGTTATACCGTGAATAGTGATTGGTACACGACCATTTGTTTGCAGGAAGTTATTGACAAACTCCGTAAAAATAACCCTAAACGCCGTATCATCTTGCACCAGGGTAATGCCAGTTTCCACACGGCCAGACAGACAAATTAGTTTTTGAAGGTGAACAACGTTGACCTTATGACGCATCCCGCGTACAATCCCGACCTGGTACCTTGTGACTTTTATTTATTTCAAAAATTAAGAACCAGTTACGCGGTCAACCATTTTCATCACCTGAAGAGGCTGTTCCAAGAGTATGAAAAATATGTTTCAGAGATTGTCACGGAGGAGTGGCATAAATGTTTTCAAAATTGGTTCATTCGTATGAAAAAGTGCGTTAACACTAACGGAGAATATTTTGAGAAACTATAAATTCATTTCTGACCATTTATAGTATTTTTTTTCTTATTAATTTCGGAAACTTACAGTGCGCCTCACGAATCATAAGAACGCCGTAACATTCACAATAATTCAGACATTTTTGGCCAAATTTTATTTTCTTTCGCAATATATCGATGAAACTGTCGACAACTACTACATGACTATTTAAAATTTTAGGTAAACTGGCAACCCTACAAATATAATATTATACCCTACAAATATAATAATATAATAATATATCTTCAAAAAAGACAGACTATAGCACAATGAACTTTCAATTGTGTAATGTACAAAGTAGGTAGGGCAAGAGCGGTCTGCTAATTTTAAATTATCTCAGTTAAGTGTCGATAGTGTCAATGGCAGCATTTTGTACGTTTAGTATTCTACTAAAAATTAAGAGTAGTGGCTTGTCAGTGGTAATCCAATGAGCTACTGTTCAACTGCTATGCATTTTTTTTGGTATTCTGCTCTTCAGTAGCAAGTCTAGTAATATTATATATATTTAATTTAAAAACTTTTTTGATTGAAAATTGCTGATTAATCGAAATAAACATTAAGATATATATATTTATTTTCATGGTAGTTTTAGTAACATCGATCGTCAGTGACCTAGTCACTGACACTCAACTGTCATTGTAACTAGATTTTAGCAGAATAACAAATGTCAGTGGCGCCTGAATGAGTTACAATGACCAGTGGTTTTAAAAAAATAAGTAGACGTGGGGCCCTGGTCGTGCGTCTTCCGGAAAATTTTCGCGCAGTCTCGGCAATTCCCGCATCTAACGTGTCGTATCGAGTTTGTACTTTACATAATTGATATAAAATTTATTATGCTATCTACAATTTTGTTACAAAAGTCCGCTTCCATTCGGTCCCGCGGCATTGTAAATTGAGCCTAATCGTCTAAATTGAAAGCCTGTCAAAACACGTTCCTGAAATTGAAACAGTAGGGTTCGACATTTTCCTTTGAAAGTCTGTGGCTTAAAAGCTAGCTACAAAGGTCCAGTCAATTTATACGTAGTTTTATTGTCCGTTTTAATATGAATGTGTATTGTTTATCCCTGTCTAAATTTCTTCAAATAGGAATATATAAACTATTTTTTATGATATCAAGTGTGGGGCGAAGTTGTACGTACGCCTGGTGGTAAGAGATTTGCCTATCCATAACAGTTTCGGTACCACTGAGAGCTTTAAATTGCAAATTTTTTTTTTTCAAACGTTTTTTTTTTAAAACATTTACATTAACGTTTCGGGCTCTTTAGAGCTTTTTTAATGATACCAAGAGACGAGACAAACAAGTTGTGCGCCTGGTGGTAAGCGACACGCCTGTCCATAACAGTTGCAGTACTAGTGCGGCTGTGCATGAAACTTCACCAGCAGCACCACAGTTGCAGCACCACTGAGAGGTTTAAATTGCAAAGATATTTTTTTTTCAAACAAATTAACGTTTCGGGCACTTTAGAGTTTTTTTAATGATACCAAGTGACGAGACAAACAAGTTGTGCACCTGGTGGTAAGCGACACGCCTGTCCATAGCCACTGCGGCAGTGCATGAAATTTCACCAGTACCCTTACCCTTTAAAATCTGAACGCAGTAATGCTTACATTATTGCTTGGCGGCGGAAATAGGTAAGGTGGCAGTACTTCCTTGGACGAACTCTTTCACAAGAAGTTCTACTATTACTACTAAATCCCATGGTCACGGCTGACTTGCTAGTAACAATATTAAAAAAGAAAAGAAAATTATTTACCTTAGTCGATTTTAAAATGTTTGCCTAACAGTTTTAACTTTCCAATCAAATTCGGACGATGGAAGCTCGTTACATGGCGGCTATAAATTTAGTTAGCTATGTTCACGTAACATATTTGCCTTTGATAAGTGTTTTTGAAAATAAAGTATTCAGACACGTCATTAACGAATCTCAAACTCTGATGCATTGGGTCACTGTAGGTAAAACAAATATCTTCAGCTTATGATGTTATTCAGGAACAGTGTGGACTTACGTTTAATACACCCACCAACCACTCTTTAGTCTTAGATAGTAGCAGTAGAGCTCCTTGTAAAAGAGTTCATCCAGGGAGATACTGCCATCTTACCTATTTCTGTCGCCGCCGCCGGTAGTAATGTGAGCATTACTGCATTTAAAGCGGGGTGAAATTATAAGCACATGGGACTTGTCAACTTATGTCTCAGGGTGACGGGTGCTGTGGCAGATCCCCTCAGATTTATTTTTCAGCGAGGGCCACGACCCACAACACTCCTAGCGAATCCACTACAAGCATCAGAGTCGAGCATCAATTACAAATATATGTTTTTATTTATAAAAGGTCACAAAGTGCGAAATGCGCTACGAGCGTATATATACGAGTGATGCACGTTTTTTGTGGGCGACCAGAACAATTATACGAGAAAGTTCCATAGTGTGCACGAAACAGTCGCTCCGCGCGTCGGCGTATACAAAACAAATTATTTTGTTTATATTTGTTGCTTAGTTACTACTGGAAGCAAATAGTTATTAACTTGCACTTATATTTTTATTACTCAAAATGTGTAAACAATATTAACTATTTCATTCGTAATAAGAATTCTACTTGACTTCCTCCCACCACCGAAAACGCTGTAAGCGAATTACCAAACTTCGTGGGTGTATTTTGACACTTTAAAACTGAAGCTTTCAGCGAATTGACGCTTCAGGCGTGGCGATGTTTTCGTAGTCAAGGTATTAGGCCGCCTTCAAATTAGACGCTTAAATAAATAATAATAAATATTAGACAACAACAAATACCTTGCCCTCCCAAAGTATGTAGCTAAAGCATTTGTGCTATGGACATCGTAAAACAACGACGGTACCATAAACACCCAGACCCGTGACAATAATATAAAAAAGTTAGTTTTCTACGCTGACACGGCCGGGGATCAAACCTCAGAACGGCATCTCTGAAAAGCAATGTGTAAGCCACTCGACCACGGAGGTCGTCGAAGCGCGTCTTGTAGAAGCGCTGCCACTGCGCGTCTGTGGCTCGGCCCCGCGCTACTACTAATTTTCAGATAATATCTAGTCTGTAAAAGTGCCGCACGCGTAGCAACCAGGACGCTGGAATTACGCTTCTAAATATTGTATGAAAATTTGTAGGGGCGTGACTGCAGCGCCACAGTAGCGTCACTGCAGCGCTTCTACATGCGTTTAATTTGAAAGCGCCCAAAACGACTAATAAAACTTAATAAAAAAGCAAATTTAATATCCACATAAATTACTAATTCTAAAACTTTCTCCAATAATTTTACATATATTTATAACAATTTCACCCTTGTGGTTGGTTATTTACATAATTTGTTACACACGAGTATAAGCGGCACGAGTGCCCTATCTGTAAACAATATGTTTGCCTAACTTATAACAACCCTTGCCAGTATAAACTAATTTCAGTTTGAGTTTTGGCTAATTGCTTCAAGTTAGATTAATAGGCGTGGTGACTGAACCCCGCTTACTTTGTTGCTGTAATATGAGGTTATATAAACGTTTACCTTGTGGAATAGTTTAACAGTACAATTTTAATTAACTCAAGGATCGCTGCCTCTTATAACTACGGCCACTATTGTAGAACTGAGTAGCAAACAGCCGATTAATCGGTAATGGTAGTCACAAAATAACGACTTTTAAACCCGACCTATAACTGATTGCAATTAGATTGTAAGGACCTAAGTATGTAATACAGGAGGTAATCGTTAAGTGTGCCCAGACGATTATTCCGTAAATGTAAGAGATATCAAAAACCTGTAAAATGATATTGAAAATACGGTAAATTTAAAAATAAAGCAGAATATCCAAAAGTTTAACGATGAACGCTGCCATAAATTTAATGTGACATTTGTCAAGAGAGTTTCTCTGCTCTAAGAGTTAACAATAACACACATAACGCTCTACAAATAGTAAAAAAAATTTATTGGAACAAAGTTATTTTGTTCTACAAACTCATTACTCTTTCATTTGGCTTTGCTATAGGAGGTTAAATTCTGCGAAAAGAACTTTAACAAAATAATTTTGAGACGGAAATTATTGAAAATGGAAACAGGGTGTCTTTGTAGAAAATTTCATCCCTCCAAGGGAAAGTTAATTCATTTTCAAATTGATTTATTTTCATTAAGAGTACGAAGTCGTAAATTGTCTATAATTACAGCTCGGTTTTCCTTCGCTGATTGTATTTTAAGTTAATTTTGTAAAGAAATCTATTTTCTACGTATATACAGGATTATATACACTTTTTAGATCTCTATTTCGTAGTAAAGTGATAAGTTCAAACGTGCAGGGGTTCAGTTTCTGAATAAAAGCAATCATGCAGAACTTTTAGTATATTTAGTATATTTAATTTTTTTATAAGCAAAGCCAATATGTTGTTAAAAGGAAGGAATGAGAAGAGAGGGAACGAGTGAATGTACACAAAAGGAAGTGCATGAATGATTGGTTAGTTCACGAACAGGGAGCATCCTGGGCACCAATTCTACTAATTCTCTTGAAATCACTGGTCATTGTAATTCCATTTAGACTCCACTGAGATGACATTGCAATTAAGATAATATTTGTTATTGTACTAAAATCTAGTTGCGATCACAGTTGAGATAGAGCGTCAGCGGAATGGCAGTGATGGCAGTTATTCAATCAATCACTAACGATTGATGTTGCCTTACTAAAACTACTATGAAAATATGCATATTTTCTCTTAATTTTTATCTCATTAAAACAGCTATTTAGTCTACAAATTAAATATATTTTCTTTATGCCATAGACTCATCAAAAAATTGCAATGGCAGTTGAATAATAGCTCGATGGCTAGCCAATTATTCATAAAAAGCAACAGTGAATTTCGTATAACATATATAATTATTTCAAAATAGACGAAGAAGCAAACTAAAGCTGTACCAGGTACACATATTAACGGAAATACTTCCAGGAAATGAGAATGCAAAGAAAATCTTCCAATAACTTATCCTGTCAAGCTTGAGTCTCAGAAATGACCGCAAAAAAAAATTGAAAGCTTAGGGGATAATTCATTATGAACGATTATCATGTCCCTCTTGTTTCCGGAGGTAACAAAACACAATCGCACTATTGTTTTTATGAAAGTTTATGTATATTTAGCTAATTCTCACTTGATTTTATCGGTATAAGGTGACATAATGAGGCAACTGGCATATTCCACCCAGTTTATAAAATTTTTCAAAACATATAGGATATTAGTACATTATTGCAGACGCCGCCGGGGAGTAAAGGACAGGACGAGTATGAGTTAATACGAGTCAAGCAATCCCCGTTTCCGCCGAAACATGTGTAGTGCTTTTCTTAAACAATGTGAGGAAATAATAAAAGACTAAAGAGAAGAAGGTGTATAATAGAAAAAGTAAGAAAATATTAATTAAAATTACAAGCAGTATATGGCAAGGTCAGGACAATTGCTGACAGAAAAGTTATTGTTTTTCCAGGCATATCAATAGTAGTCTGCTGAACTTCTGATGTGTATTCATTACTGTATTTTCGTTATCGCTTTTCACACTAGAATTCATTTTCACGATGAAAATACTAAAAACACGAAAAAACAATAATTTGCCGCCATTTTTTAAATGAGCGGTACAAGTAGATATTTTTAATTCTCGCCATTACGAATACTTGGCAGTTGACTGTACGAGTTTTTTTTTACCTTATTACATAAATCATTATTAAGTTATTAGTAGAAAGATTTAAAAGTTTAGCCGGGAAGAAGTCGCATGGTCCTTAAAATGTTCAGTGTTCGTTTAATGAAAGTAATGCAAACATTTCCGAGCACGTTCGAGAAAAATGTGATCTCAAAAGGATACAAACATCTCACATTACAATAGAAATTAAAATAACAATGGTATGCAAACAGTTTTGTGCTGATAGAAACTGAATAGGTAAATAAGCATTGATAACACAGTCTTTAAAATACTATAGAGTTGAGATAAAGACGCAAATGCGACATGGTGGTAATTTAAGCAGTCGGTAGTAGGTTATACTCACAAAACTAACCTTTTTTTTTATGATATCAGCGGCAGGACAAACAAGTCGTGCGCCTGGTAGTAAGCAAAATGCTTATCCACTACAGTTGCAGTGCAGCAACTGTCACCCTGACACATAAGCTGACAAGTCCCATGTGCCTGTAATTTCACCAGCAGCCTTACCCTTAAAAACCGGATTGCATTATTTACATTACTGCATGGCGACAGAAACAGGTAAGGCAGTACTTCCCTGGACGAACTCTTTCACACGGAGCTCTACTGCTACAAACTTGAAGCGAGGAGACGCGCGGGATACGTGAGTTGCCCTTAAGTTGGAAGCTATGTCCGGACAATGTCGCAGGACACTGCGACTGGCATCTCCGGCACTAGCCCGAAGAGCTAGTAGAGGATAAACTAGATTTCCTTCGCTCCCTCCAGCCGCTTAGGTTATTGGGAACTAGAGCGATGTCGTTTTTCGGCGCCGGGAAGTGAACGTGCCATACAGCTCCGCCTCCAATAAGGAGATTTGGTAGTGGACTAAGCCTAGCGGTGGTAACTGCTAGTAGTGCAATGCACAACAGGAAGTGAGCGTGCCTACAGCTCCGGTACCTATCTGGAAAATAGGGAGGGTACTGTACGTGCACCCAGGATGAAGACAAGTGACAGAGGTCTGTGACAATCCTGTACACTGGCTGATCTGGTATCAGAACCTGAACTTGTAAGGTACCTTTGCGCGCACAGGTTACAGTGCCCTTCTCGTATACCCTAAGGTAACTATAATCAAAACTATTATAGAAAGATATGGAGCCTCATAGTAGCAGCCGCTACAAACCTAACTAAACGTATTTAAAGATATTAATACAATAATAACACTCTTAAAACCAACAAAAAAAGACATAAAAATACATCTATCTCATTATTTAACCAAAAAATTAGCTTTAAACAACATTTGCTGACTTACTTCACTGGTAAGAAATGAACAAGATAATAAATTATTTACAGATGTATATTCTTCACAGAATACATTACGAAGTCAATCTACATTAATACACTCGAGAGCAATGAATCCGGGTCACTTAAAGAATCCAAAAAATCTCGGAAAGTAAGAATGCTAGGTTAATGTCTATAAATAAATTGTATTTAATAGACAATTTAATACTCCTTAAATGAAAGTAAAAAAAATATGAGTCACCATACATTTTATTTATACAAAATTACATAAAGAAAAAAAACTGCTGATCTCTCCTTAAAACAAAAATAGGAAACATGACATTTTTGAACTTTATTACGATTTTCTTGAATTTTAATACTTCGTATTGCCTCCTCGTGCTTCCGTTACTGCGTTTAGGCGGTTTGGCATGCTGTACACCAAGTTCCTTATACGATTTTGGGGAATATTCTCCCATTCCTCTGTGAGAGCAATTTTGAGCTCACTACGTACACTTTTACTACACTTTTACGCATCTCCCTAGCTCGTCCCAAGCATGCTCGATCGGGTTGATATCCGGGCTGCGCGCTGGCCACTCCATACAAGTAATGTTCATCTCTTGAAGGTAGTCATTTACAATCCTACCTGTATGAGGTCGGGCATTGTCATGCATAAATATAGCATCCTCACCAAAATTGACCATAAATGGACCAACGTGTTCATTGAGGATTTCATCTACATATCTTTCGCTAGTTAAAGAGCCGTTTTCTATGATCACCAGCTCTGTGAGACTTTCAGAAGAAATTCCGGCCCACACAAGTACAGACCCACCACCGTAGGCTACTTTTTCTTCGATGCATGCTTGCTTGAATCTTTCCCCTGGTCTTCTATACACTCTGTGTCTTCCATCGTGCTCGTAGAGCATAAATTTTGATTCGTCGGAGAACATAACTTTCGACCAATCTTCAATACTCCAATTTACGTGGTTCTGGGCATATCTTAGTCTTGAAATACAATGCCCACGCTCCAGTTTAGGACCGTTTGCAGGTCTAAGGGGTTTTAAGTTAGATTCAGCAAGCCGACGTCTTACTGTCCATGCACTTGGGTTACTTCCTCCGAGGCGTCGAAACTGATTTGTGAGTTCAGCTCCTGTGAGAAAGCGATTTCGAAGCATGGTGTTCACCAAGTATCGGTCTTCTCGTGCTGTGGTACACCTAGTTCTGCCCGTTCCTGGTCTGCGTAGGTTAGAACCAGTTTCTTCGTAACGTCGGAGAACTCTTTGTACTGTTGACAGCGACACACCGACAGTCCTGGCTGTATCGCGCTGACTCCGGCCAGTTTCCACCAATGTAAGTATTCTGGTGCATTCTTCAAGTGTAAGCGACATGATTTCAGCTTAAATAATGAATATTAAGCACTATCAACATGGTTTATGTACCCACATAAATGACAGATTACAAACAAAAGCAAAAACAAATGCTGTAATTTCGTAGTTCCATCTTCGAAAGTGTTCCCTTTTCATATTTGATTTTTTTATAATATATAACTTTATAATAACTAAAAAGTTTTAATACCTTCATTTAAGGAGTATTAAATTGTCTATTAAATACAATTTATTGCATTAACCTAGCATTTTTAGTTTCCGAGATTTTTCGGATTCTTTTAGTGACCCGGATTCATTGCTCTCGAGTGTACAAAATCTTAGCTCGAGAAGCTATTTATTATAAGAGGGGTTTGGAGCATAATTGGTTCATTTACAATATCAACTACATATACGTATATTTCATCATCATCCCATTTAAACGTCTCACAGCTGGACGCGGGTCTCCTCTCAGACGAAATTTCAGGTTATAGTCTGCCAGAAAGGCCCAATGAGATTGGAAACTTAACACATTTTTCAGGGGGGTATACGTATATTTACGAAAATAAAAATTATTTCCTTTCATATAAGTACGAGATAGCTAATTTAAATACCGGTAATAAAGATTAAGCACCCAATACACACTAGCTACGTGTAATATAGACTAACACACGAAAAGTAATATACAATAAGATAAAGCTGAACCAATAATGATGAATATAATTATGTATATTGTATATATAGTATGACAACTTAGTAATGGTAAATCTCAGAGAGCGATATACCCAACCGCGGCTCACTATTACTCATGAAACCAAAATTAATTATCACCAAAGTAATACAAATCAATCAAGTTGCCGTCGCTACTACATAGCATTGTGTTGGTCGTGTTAAATTGTTTGGATAATTCAATCTTATATTTATGTATAACTTAATAAAGTTAACATTAGTGTATGTTTTTGTTTTGTTATGTATTTGCACACTGTTCCACGCGGATTTTCAGTAAAGGCATAACATTACACTACAGAGCAATGTTAGTGCCTCTACCATGAATTTGCAGTCACAATAAATTGTCACTAACGATCGCGTAATAGTTATTCGTCATGCGAGGCTGCAAAGTTGTTGTTTGACGTGAGTGCTTGTATTGAAACACGAGCAAGCGTAGAAGCTAGTTAACATTGAACCACGAGCGAAGCGAGTAAAAAAGTAAAAAGAAACAGCTGAACTATAACAAAATAATTTAATAACAAAATTGGTTATCGTTGTCAATTAAATGTCAACAATAATAAGAATAAATAATACCAACAGAGAACGTGTAGTAAAACATGTCATTATGTTTTTTTTTTCCTTTTTTTAACCTTTTTTTCTTTCTTTCTTTGAATCCAGCCAGATTTAAAGGATTTTTTGTTCGATCTTTGTATTGATAATTATAACAAACTAGTGGAATTGCTTTTTCTTGGCACCTCTAGAGGCGCTATATAATTTGGTATTTAATATTGGTAAATATTTTACGCGTTAGCAATCGCTAAACGACAAATGTTATAGTAATGTTTTCGGACATACCAGTTATATCTTCATTTGCTTCATAATTCGAAAGAGTTAAGACGTGTTTGTAGTTATGAAGCGTCCCCGACGACGCTTCGGCGCCCAAAACATTTATTCAAGTTAAGAAATAAATAATCAACTATTCCGACGACTATTACGAGTTTTTATTGCGAATCCGACGTTTAGTGTTAAAAAACAGTTTTCGTCAGAAGATTGTTTTGCGATGATTTCTTCTTCGAAAGATTTTTTTTATAAAATTATTTTTGTGCCTGCTGGTAAGTGACACAACTGTCCGTATCAGTTGCAGCCACGTTGCCACTCAGAGCTTTAAAACACAAAGATCCACCCAGTAAATTCACCAGCACCATCACCTTTCAAAATCGGAATGCAGTAATGCTCACATTACTGCTTGGCGACAGAAATAAGAAAGGTGGCAGTACTTCCCTGGACGAACTCATTCACAAGGAGCTCTACTGCTACTAAAATTAAACGTGTTTCTGATGCAAACACCTATATGAATTTAAATTAGCATTATTTGATCATATAAAGTTTTGTTAAAAAAAGGAGAATTTCATTTAATTACTAGCGTTTGCGTAAGCTGAGAACGTTTTCATAAATTATGGTGAAATGTAAAAGTGTCCGTGGCAAGTGTCCTTCAGTGAAAATTTACGTTGTCTATATTTCAGGGCAAACAATTAAAGAAGATGCCATTGTAAATTAAACTGTCAGAGTCGGTGGTTGTTTGGCAAAAAGGTTCAATTTGCGCTACATACGGTGAAATTACACGTTTATCGTGACCTAAGTTCGTTAATACGAACTATAACTTTGTACTAGCGCTTATTAGAAGATATTTCTCTACATATTATTTAGGATAAAATGGCATATACGTAGTTACCGTATACATAAAGGTAAACAAAGAAAATAATTCGAAAGTCTTCTGTATTTCCGTTTCCTTGAAATCCAATCAGACAAAATATCGAAAAGTGGAGAATTAATGTGATAACATGGTACATCATACGACCCAAAGGGTCACAGCTTTTAATTCATGTCTCAATGATATTTGTATATTTATGTTACACATATTTTCTTTCAACTGTCCTGTCTCGGAAGCGACCTAAATCTTTACCTTGAATTCCGACAGTATTTTCGAAAAAAAATTTTGCTTCTTTTTTATGTCGTGCGATCTTGGTCTTTTCTGATCGAACTAATGTGACCTATTTCGAGAGACACGTGCCCACACTTTCTGTCTCACTACGAAGTCTCTTTTATCCCACCTCATTCATTCTGCGGCTAACATGGCCTACCCATTTCCATTTTCTTGTGACTAAACAACCTTGGTTCCGTTGGGCATTTTAATTATTTTCTGGACCCTAATTTTTTTTGTACGAGTTTGGAGAGAAATTTCCGTTCCGTGAAAACTTAAAGCGCTTGTCATTTATTTTTCATTGAAGTTGGGCATATTTTACTATTCATGGTAAGTAATACAATATAAAAGTGTGGTGCAATGCGGGTTTGTGTTAATAAGACGTACCGAATTAGATGTGGCACTAAGTATGTTTTAACATTAATCAATAAAAAGTAATATATTTAGAGAGTACCTATAAGGTATTCTTTCCTTACAAAACCTAAGAAACCACTTTAAGTAGCTCTTATTACCCCAAGCTGACTCTGAAGTACCTAAACATTTTCAATTGTAACGTCTCATAGAAATAGAAATACACGTGTTCAAAGTCGCTGACATATCAATCGAATGAAACTCAAAGAGAATATAAAGTACAAATACGAGTGCTGTCACTTACTCTAATTGGTGGATAACTGGGGGGAATTGAGGTTTGGGGGACTTTACGTAACGGAAAATGTAATAGTTTGAGTATAAATAATGAAATGAAAATATAGCGAAAGGTGTAAGCAGATAAGTAAAGAAATGTGACGATTCTGACAGACGAAACGCTACTACATCAAAACACGAATCCAACAACCACTTAAGTAAATATTTAAACAAGTAAATTGATAATCACTATTGAGGCATATTAATTTTTTTGCTTTTTTGCCACACTCTGGAAATTAAACTGTATTTCACCGACTTCAAAAAAGGAGAAGGTTCTTTATTCGACTGTATTTTTTGTGCATGTTACTCTGACATTTGTGAACCGATTTTGATAATTCTTTTTTGTTGGAAAGAGAGTACATCAGCAATGGTCTCATTTAAATTTAAAGAAAACATTCCACCTCTAAAGGTTGCTAACTATGATTTCGCGCACTTTCCGGAAACCGATTTCAATAAAACTTTGCAAATACTCGTAGATATAGTTCGGTCGGTTTTATTATAAAGTAAATATTCGTGATACTTCCTAGCTCGAAGCAAAAATAAGGTCTACGAAGGAACAAGTTTGCCGAGAAAAATCGAGGGAGAATCGGTTTTAGTAAGTACGTATAGAGGTTCTAGAAGGACTTAGAGACTATAATGAGAATCAGAAACTGAAAACCAAAGTCCTTGTATTTAATCAGTACATCAGATGACATACATATAAATATTGTTTGTTGAAGTAGTAATTGTTTGAAATTATAACATTTTATATTACACAATGTCGGTCTATATAGTAGTAGCACGATAACGTATTCCACGGAGCTCCATAATTGTTTTAATCGTGTCCCTTTTCATTATAGTAAAGCCCATGACGTCATGAAAATGTGAACTCTGGAACTTATTATTCAATTCTCGGAATTCTGCAGCTACAATGTTGTGGAAAGTCTTTTCATATCGTACAATCTTTTATAGATTGGCGTGTTTATGACGTGTCTCAATGATTCATAGACGTAGTTTCCTAGACATGGAACATAAAATTACATTTACGTACGTTATGTAGTGTTAACAAGAATCATAAATTATTCGAGGAATTGATGTAGGTGTGCACTCTCAAGTTCCATCGTTACATAGGTACAGTCAAGAGCACATCTTCACTGGACTTTAGACCGTAGGTACTTATAGCAAGCGACAGAGTTCAATTTAAATCTTGAGCCTGCTCTTGACCGTGTACTGTTAAGGTTTACTGTAAGCCTAGAACAGTTTAATAGCAGAAAAACGAATAGACGCGATTTAGATCTGAAAAAACAGTTTTATTTCAGTGTCATTTGTAATATACGCACTCTCAGACACGTAATTCGAGCCACCTTGCATTGTTAGTATTGAATGTCTGTAGATTAAATGTTTGATTGATCAGTAACTAATTCAAGTTTGAAACTGGTGTACTAAACGTCATTTTCAAAAGGTTTGGTTGAAAATTTGAATTTGCGAAACCGATAAAAACTAAACTTGAAAAATAAATATAGTTCTGCAACTGGAACACGACATAAACTTAAATTAAGCTATAAAAATATACCAAATGCAAATAGAAGTATGATAATAAACGGTAACAAATACATCATATCGGGTCAATATAAAAATAACAAGATTGGCAAGTATAGAATCCAAGTTACGTAAATTCAATCATAAGTTTACTAGCTCTCTCAGAACTAGCTTAAAACAAGAACAGACAAAGATTAAGTACGGAGGATTACGGAAATGCATTG
Organism: Hyposmocoma kahamanoa; assembly: GCF_003589595.1. Taxonomy (NCBI): domain Eukaryota; kingdom Metazoa; phylum Arthropoda; class Insecta; order Lepidoptera; family Cosmopterigidae; genus Hyposmocoma; species Hyposmocoma kahamanoa. The sequence continues at coordinate 9,634,918 of NW_020653853.1, forward strand.
GTACGTTATCTGACCAGGCAGATTATTCTGTAAGTTCGGGTACTTACTATAACAGGCGCAGATACATACGTAGAGTAATGGCGTCGTATCCATAAAACCCGGCTACATCATAATGTGAGCAATTCTACGATCCTTTAGAGCGATGATTCTCAAAGTGGTCTATACCGACCCCCATGGGTCCACTTAAACCAATAAAATTTTCAATGTCAGCGAAATCAAAAATAGGGAGTGCATGAGACGTTAATGAAGGTCTATAATAGTGGAATCCATTTAGGCAGGTCGTGACCAAACCTTTTCTATTTTTTTATGATACCAAGTGACACGACGAGAGTCGTGCACCTAGTGTTAAGCGAATATCTGTCCATAGCAGTTGCAGTGCCACTCAGAGCTTTAAATCGCAAGGATCTGAGGGCCGCTGCACCTGTCACCCTTCGACATGAGCGTCTCAAATGCCTGTAATTTCACCAGGACACTTAGCGCGCAGTTATACGAGGAGAAAGATTTCGCGCGGCCGCCGCGCGATGACCGACCAGTTACCACGCCTTCGATTAATAGCGAATCCGAATTCCATTTACTAGGCAACAACATTTTAATTCCTCTGAATAATACCAAATTAGTAGACCAAATTCAAGCCAGTTTCGCCCGCGTGTCCGGAACGCTCATTTAAGCTAAAACGTAAAAGTTAAATAAATAGAGCGTATTTTGCCATGACAGTTAGACGCACGCGGTCGCTGCACGGCGGCAACGCGGACTCCGCACGGCGTTCGCGCGGGGTGACCGCGATGACAATGCGCCCACTCTTTAGTCTTCAAAACCGAAACGCAGTAATGGTCACTTTACTGCTTGACGGCGCGAAATAGCCAGGTGGCAGTACTTCCCTAGACGAACTCATTCACAAGGAGCTCCACTGCTACTATAAATTTAGACTTTACGTAAATAGCATAATCGACAACATTATAATAGTGCCTATGTACTTAATAGGTACGTTCTTATAATAGACATACAAATTACCTATGAAGTAAACATTTCACAACAAATAAGATGTGGAGCTACATTTGGTTAGATAAGTGCATGAAGCTTAATATTGTGTTTGTTTTCACTCTACAGTTAAACTTATCAAAGTGATGTTAGCTGTGTGTTAACAGTCAAAAATACGTTTGAAGTTGATCAATTTGTAAAAAGGAATCCATAACATAAAGGCAGGGGGTCTAAGCAAAACAGAAAAAAATAGAGAATACGAAGCAAAAAAGTTTGGGAACCTCTGCTTTAGGCATTAACAATAACAGTACATTCTACGATATTATAACATACTGACTAGGTACGAGTAGTGTCCATTACTAAATCCATTGTAACATTTTCAAAACCCAAAGGAGGCAAAAATAATTAGCAAACGGTGCACGTAAGTGAATCAAATACGTCAAAATAACTGACGACCTCGTTGACCCAACGATTTGCATTGTGGGCGCCGGATGAGGAATTTCTGGGTTCGATTCCCGATAGGACCAATTTTGTAAATAAACTTTTTTAAATTGGTTCTAGTCTGGGTGTTCTGGGTAGTGCTTCCGAGCGAACAACGTTGCTCTGGTACACATAATATAGGGAATCCCATAGTTTGAAACCAGGTTATTGGCGTCGTTGTCTGGCACTATATTAAGAGTTCGTCCAGGGAACTACCAGTAATGTAAGCATTACTGCGTTCCGGTTTAGAAGAATAAGGGTGCTTGTGAAATTAGAGGTACATGGGACTTGTCAATTTATGTCTCAGTGTGACGGGTATAGTGGCAGTGTCCCTAATATTTCTGAGACTTATTATGGATAGGCGTGTCGCTTACCACCAGGCGCACGACTCGTTCGTTCCATCACTTTGTATTATAAATAAAAAACTTAATATACAATATATTAATAACAAAAAGAGGATCAAATTTGGTACCTGTATGGGAGTGCTAGCACGGCAGTGCGCGACTTGCGCGAGTGCGACATAAAGCGCGAGATCTCTATGCGAGATCAACAGTATCTCGCGCAAGTCGCGGTGTGTCGTGCTAGCCCTACTGATGTGTGTCTGAATGGTAGTACGTTAGTTAAGGTAGATAAATTCCGTTACCCTTGTCGTATACGTAATTACTGAAAGGTTTAGTGATAGTAATGATATTGAGCGAGAAAGGATTGTCAATGCGTGGTAATATGTTGGTCAGGACAACTGCTGTTCAGATCATAACAAAATATCGCTCTTTAAGGCGTACTGTCAGAAATTATTTACGTGTATTCTATGGATTAACTGAACCAAGCAAGCATAGAATTGAGAGCCATGATTAAATTGCCAAAACACTTGCGAGCGGGAAACGCGCTTGCAGTAGAGCTAGCACGAAAGATACTATTGATCTTGCGCTTCATGTCGCTCTCGCGCAAATTGCGCCCTGTCGTGCTAGCCTTACTGCTGTGTTTAGAAAGAGAGTTTCTTCTCTTAGACAGAGAGTGCTACACACATAGGTTATGATGTCGATGGCTACACAGTACTATATTCAAATAATTCAGTCCATTTGTTTAGCCACTCACGCGATGCGCTCCTTCTACAGCAAAATGGCGGCAATTTGGTTTCGCAAATTAGAAAAGCATTCAGTTTAAATACAAGTTTTTATAAATAAAAATTATTATTCTGCATTGCTAAATATATACCCTCCGTACTACCAACAAAAACATCTCAAATAAAATGCAGTAATATACTGCATATCCTGCACTTAAAAAGCACTAATGAAATTTTTGGTGTACTTGGATAAATATGATAATATTCCGTTTGAGTGGTTCTAACGTTTACCATGAAATTACTCCTTAAAGTATAGTTTATAAACATTTATATTCAGGGTAAAAAACGCTACTTATGGTATGTTTTCAATTAATAAACACCGAAATCACCAGCCCAAACAATAACACACACGATTGTCGTGACGTATTTTTGAAGTTGTTTATTTTTTTTAAATGACAGACCCAAGCATTAAAAACTTTATGGTTTGCTAGAGTAGTTACCGAAATAGCAATTAATATTAGTTATTTTACCTGTTATAACTTCGGTATCCGATAAATCGGTATAAAATCATCACCGGCACCTCTAGGTGTGGTATGCGTCTACGGCTGCATGTATCGCGTGAGCGGGTATGTACCTACTTAACTAAATGTAAACAATCTTGAGATGTCTATTTAATGAAATATACATTTATAAAATTATTTTTGCTTATCTACAAATGCTTAGCTTCATATGAAATTGCATGCCTATTTTTATACCTATTGATTTGTGAAACATATGTTTCAATAAAAAGATGTACCAAGATTGTTTACATTTAGTTAAGTACCTAAATAAATGAACTATAAAAGCATAATGATAAAAAAATAATTTATTTGATTAATGAAAAAGCATAATTTATTTTGTAGTTCATTTGCTGCAATAGATCGCAGTTGCGACTAATCCCAACTGTGACACTGCACAATCACACAATCTCAGTTATTAAGTAATCGTATTTGTTGGATGTAATAATGTAATGTAATTTTGACATTCTATGGATTTGTTGTCTGAAATCATCGAGTATTTAACCAGAAATAGAGATGAAATGTCATTTAATTTGTTTGAAAACTATCCTGCCATATCATTACTGCGCTTCGATAATCGAAGGGTGTCGTCAATGGGTGTCGTCGATTGTTTCACTTCAAATCGATCAGTTAACTTGAGCTTTGCTATAATGGACGAAAATTGCAAAATTACTTATTTAATATTTAATTACCGATGAAAATTGATTCCGTTTGTTTTATAATTAGATGTTTTGCTGTTTTTCCCCACACCACCGAATGAAACAGCACGCCATTGTTAGAGATATTATCTTTATCATAATAAATACAGAATATTTTTGGAATATACGGAGACGTAAACACAGGTCAGTTGTTGGCGCTGTCTCATTTCAGTGCAAACGAGATTTGATAGTTCACTAATGAGTTACCAGGAATGAATGGCCCTTATTTCGTCTCTATTTCTGGTTATATACTCGATGTCTGAAAGACATGTTTATTAAGTATTATTAATACTATTATTAATTGTATCTTAACTTTGACAGCTATTCCTTGTAATAAATACACATATTCCTTTACTTCTATGCTCATAATGTTATTTACGATGAGTGACTGTAAGACATTAACATAATCTACATTTCTATTTAGAACGAAAATACCTAAGACCTCTCCTAAGAAAGAACTAAGCATAAATACATACAATGTGCATAAATAAAAGATGTCATAATAACGGTTCGTCCTGAAAACCTGACTTCGATATCAGCAGCTGTCCGTTAATGTATGACAAGATTTAAACTTTTATTAAAAGCAAGAGAGATTGTAAGGTTTTAACCTAACATTCAAACAAGGAGGAAGTTTTCAATTCGGCTGTTTTTTTTTGTGTATGTTACGCGATTACTCCGGCGGCATTTGTAAGCCGAATTCGACGATTCTTTTTTTTGGCTAGGGAGTACCTCATTAGTGGTTCCATTCAAATTTGAAGAAAATATTCCAACTCTAAAGGTCGCAAATTAGGCGATGAATCCGGTTGATTGGATGTCACTGACTTTCTGTTAACCGATTTCCAAACTCAAAACTTGACAAATATATATGTATTCATTCCAAACACACTTTTGAGGTCGGTTTTAAATAAAAATGTTATGTTATTCCATTTATACATTCAAAATTTTGTTTACAACTTGCAATGATTTTGATGTACACAGGACACAATGCAAATACACCTAAGGGATAATACACACAAGGCTTAAATAAAAAATAAGCTTTATTTATTATTTACATAGATATGGCAAATGCTGTGCAGAATAAGGGTCTGAGTGAAAAACAGTACTTTACCTGGCTTTCTCCGCACACGCCATTGCACCGGCGGAGGCGCCGGGCTACCTGAGCCCGACGATGCCAGTTTGAAGCCGTCACCTGGGAAATTCAGAAAAAAACAATAAGTTACACAACAAAATACTTTAGACTAGAACATGAATGAATGAATGATATGTACATATTGGCTTAACCCTGAAAGTAAAGCCGGATTTACATTTGTCTGACGTGTCATGTAGTGATGCGTCAGAACGGTATCGGTTTCACACACACCGCACAAGCCGTCACGTCAGATTGCAGCACACTGATAAATGTAACCATATTAGATATATGAAACCGATACCGTTCTGACGCGTCACGACACGACACGTCAGACAGAGGTAAATCCGGCTTAAGTCTATGTCGAATCCACGTATTCGTTTTTGAAAAATCGGTATAATTCGTTCGTATCAGGCTCAATTTATATTGCGGCGAAACGGAATGGTAGCGAATTTTAGTATTTATACCTTTTTATACTTTAGTATTTATATAACCGAAACCATTGTGAAGGAGATAGCAAAATAGACCAATGGCAATGTAGAAATTCAGTTAAAGATTTAAAGGCCTCATCATCACCATGAACCCTTTTATACGTTCCGCTGCTGGGCACCGGTCACCTCCCAGGCAAGGGTTTTAGGCAACCCCGACCCAATCAGATAGCCGGTCCAATCAAACGGTCCGCCACGCTGGTCCAATGCGGGTTGGGAGCTTCACATGTTTGCCGGGGATTGTGAACCTTCTTCGACGGTTTCATGTCGATGTTTTGGTTCACCGAAACGTTCATGGTAAAATTTCTAATATCTAATGTACAATAATAATAATGCACCTGAGCCAAAGAGAAAGAAATATGACGAAGTCAATGTGCGATTAATGTAAGAATTCCATTTGCAGAAAGCACAAATCGAACAATTGTCTTATGTGCCTTGGTGGCCATTTTTTTTTTCAATTTACATTCTAAAATCTATTATTTATTGGTGTAATTATAAGTCGCGAGAAGTGATCTCTGTGTTTTATAGTTTTGCAAAGTAACAAAGACCTATTTTATATTATATATCGTTTTTTTAAAATAAAAATACAATTAATCCTATGTTTTTTATACATAGCAGAATGACTCTACAGTGACACGTTACCACAGATACAAAGAAATATATGTACATAGTCAAAATCATATGTACGTAAACGTTCACACGTCGAATTGGAGTATGGTTATCTTTAAAATATTATGAAATAAGGTTTACAAAAGGTTATAGAAGTATACATAATAAAACAGTGCTCATATTTTACCGATATTGGCGTGCAAATCTATGGATATCGACATTTTGACAGCTAAACAATTCTAAAGTAATTCCTATTAATTATTAAGGTTAACATATTATAATCGCTTTAGTATAAAGGTTTAAAGAAACTAAAATACGTTTCAAGTGAAATATTAAAAAAGTTCGCAACTAAATCAAACTGGTTGTCAGCGACATCTATCCAATCTACTGCTGACTACGATGAACTCACTACGCAACCTTGCCGTGCCTTTCTATGAACAAATTTTGCTTTGTAATAGTACGGTTTGGCACGGCTAGATGGCGTAGGATGTTTAAAATCATGAATTTGTCGTTCAAATGCCTTTCTCATAATAATTAATTATGTTGAATGAAAATGAAAGGTACAAATAAAATTAGTTTCCCGTATGCTAGTTATGTGTATATTATACTGCCGTCGGAATGAAAAAGGGCACAACTGTCGTATAAAGTATGCATAGTTGTGCCTTTTTTCGTTACGAGGGCAGTATCACTATTCTCCTAACTTATTAACAATATAAATAAAGGTTTCTATCAAAAATTGGTACAAATTAGTCACCAATCCAAATGGCCAACAGTTGTGAAATTTTCTCACTCGTGAAACTTTTTTACGAACTCCACAGTCTAATAACTAGGAGACACCCTGAGAGGCAACTGCCATGATTTGCAAGACAAAGGCTTTTAAAACTTCAATACATAATTGACAACAAAATTACTATGTACCCTATAGAGTTGTGAGCATATTGTTTCGTTCGTAATGTCAATAATTTTGGTGTAGCGAGCACATACTATGCAACACAAGGCAACATTTAAAAAAAAAGAAAATTGCAATAATGGAAATACAAATAAATTAACTTCCCCTTTTATTCGACACGAAATTCCAATTAAAATGAACGCACCTGACAATTCGGAAAGCCCGTTGTTGTTTATTTGCTTACATAAAAACGTAATTGACCAAATTGAGTATTCGTTTTATTGTTTAGTAATTTCCTAGTCTATTTGGCTTGATAGCGTCTGGTCCTAAAATGGAATGGCACAACCTAATTCTAGTGCGTTTTTGTATAGGTAACGAAATTGTTGGTATGCAGTATTACTAACATAATATGCTAAACAGGTTGTGAACTTAAAAAAAAACACAAAATGATTAGATTAAATCTGTTATTCTTGATTTCGACAAACACTATTTCGAGCACTGCTGTGACAACACAAACATTGGACAGAGGTTACCAACAGAAAACTACCTCGATAACACATGCATTCGACAGGTCACTATTCCGACAGAAAAAATTTTAAAAATTATTAATACAAAGATCGAACACAGAGACAAAATCCAAGCGAACCGACTGGATCAGAACCAGCGCCTTCACCACACCGTAGCTGACGCCCTCCCAACTGAGCTACGGAACGAACCAACAAACCTTACGAATTGTTCTATGGCTTGTTGCAGATATTTATTTTAGGTTTTTAAAGACTTTTTGCCCAAGCGCCATCTGTGAGAAATCTATGAAAGGTTTCTCTTCACTTTTTTTAAATTCTGTGATGCTCACAACACGTAATTACATATTTGGTGTTAACCTATGAAATTTCGGTTTCATCCACGCTAACTAAAAAAGTTTAGGAGCTTTTACATTCACAGCGAGCGAATTAGTAAAACTTCATTAGCAGTTCACAAATGCGAGCCAAAGTAGATTAACCACACACAAGTTCAGTTAGTCATGGTAAACTAAAACGTAAATGCGTAATTCCTTAATTGCAAAGTTAGGAATATAGTATCACAATAGGGTTGGCACGCTCTAGATAACAATGATTGATGACCCTTCAGATGTTAAATAAAGTCATAATGACAATGAATCATTAATTCGTAATGGATTTATATTATATTAAAGTTATTGCTATTGGGCACTCTAGATAATTTATATCGTACGATATAGGCGATATATTTTGGTTATCATTGTTGTCTCTTTTGACAAAATTAACTAGCACACAATAGTTATCAAATTAATTTAAATAAGTAAAAAGATTCGTGTCAATGCTCGTATGTAGTAGATTAACGTGAATATATACCAGGATAGACTCCGGATTACTTTTTGTTATTGTTTACGCGTGATATAATCAACTGAAAAACTGATTTATGTATAAATAGAACCGTTACCTACTAGTTGAATACTTAAAATCATTATTCCCATTATTCTTACACAGTTCCCACAATAACTAATATGTCGTCCTTAAAAATATATTTTATGTCTATAAACGAACATCACGTTAAATCAGGGTTCGAAGTGATATAATATCATGATAATTTAATTATCACAATAATTATCTTGACAAATATACCTTGATAATATCTTGACATTTTTTAAAATTCAATTAGGATCACCAAAATGCCACCGCTAGCAGTGTCGTGTCATGTGTTTGTATCAGCGACGTATCAAACGTATCAATATGAATCTCAAAAAAGTCTCAAATCAAAATACTTTTCTTCGTGTTTATTTCGTTTTCCCCACTGTCATTTTTAACCGACTTGAAAAAAGAGGTGGTTCTCAATTGGACTGCATGCTTTTTTTGTATATATGTTACGTGTAATAATTATTTTTGATACAAAAACGATTTTGATGACTCTTTTTTGTCAGTTGTGGTCCCATTTCCATTTAAAGAAAATATTCCACCTCTAAAGGTAGCAAACTAGGGCATGAATCCGGTTTCGCGTACTTTCCGGTAACCGATTTCAATAAAACTTGGCAAATAGATATAATTAAAAAAAAATACAAAACTATGAATCAGCGTGGGTAATTATCGGACAATTATCAGATAATTACCATGATAATTATCAAACAAAATAAATATTTCGATAATTTCGAAGCCTGCAATTAAATCGAAATAACAATCACAGCCTTCTGGCTAGACGTCCTCTTCAAAACTGATGTCCTTGTCTGAAAATATGTTGTTCGTAAAAATTTAACGAGGTTTAAAAAATTTAGACTTATATTTTTAATTATTGAGCTGTTATCGTAAGAAATTTCTATATAAATGTCGAAGAAGTCTTCATCTGAAAAATTGCAAAGTAATCTCACCAGGCATAGGCGGCACAGGACATCCGCAACGCAGCTATAGAAGACGTAGTACAGGCAATTCATTCCGTCTTCGCTTTATTCGCTTTATATTTATATAGCTTTATTTAGCGAACCAATTTCACGCCGGATCTGGGTGCGAAGGGGGGATTAAATTGTCACTTCAATATTGAGTGGTAAAAAGTCGAAGACTCTGTTGGGAAATCGAAAATATGGCCACTGTATGTATACAATATAAATAAAATACACATGCGTAGACCGTTTATAAGTATTATGATCAGTAGTTTGCATAAAGGGAGTTCATTCAGGTAAACTAAAGAATAACTGTCTACCTGCCTACTGTGTGTTAGCATGCGTGTGCGTGGGCGTGTGCGTGTGTATACATGCAATAGTCAATTTTATTCAACAGCACTGTATTTTGTTTCTTTTTCATGTAGAGTTTTAGCTACAGGGTTTATTTTAATGCTGAATAACTTTGTTTAAAAGAGGGTACACCAAAGTTCAGGGTGATTTATGGCTCCGTTAAACGTCTAAGTTCACGTAGGGGGTATATCCTCTTTTCTGGCGATGGCAACTTAGCACTGGCAGATAAAATAGAGAAACACTATAATAGTGGAAAGCTGAATAATACCAGTTTCTTGCTCCTCAACAATAGCCAGATGACGTCCTAAGAAAAGCAAAAAAGAACGAGATTGCTGTGTAACTTGCGGGAAAGTATACGTAACTTTGGACCAGAAAAAGTTCAATATCTAGAGCTGAATAACTCTCCTGTCAAGATACTGCCTTAAGAGGTAATACAGTCATCAGCTATGATTTCAAAATAAACCATATTATTACTTGCAATCTCTCAAATAGACTGAAGCAGTGCGTTTACCTAGAGACGACAAACAGGTGCTTACAAAACAGAAGCCAAGAAGGTTTTTAATTATCGCCGTGTTGCCGTCTTGTTGGCACATTTTAACCGACTTTAAAAAAAGAAGGAGGTTCGCCTTTCGACTGTACTTTTTTTTGCGTGCATACGTTATGCAGTTACTCCGATATTTGTGAATTCTTTTTTGTTGGAAAGGGGGTACCTCTCTAGCGGTTCCATCCATTACAAGAAAATATTCCACCACTAAAGGTAGCAAATTAGAGGGTGAATACGGTTTATTGAATTTCACCTACTTTCCGTTAACCGCATTCTTTAAGGTCGGTCTTTTTATTAAAAATAAACTTATATAGGTATTACTATCTAAGACGAAACTAGTCGACCTAACATTGCCCTGCACAGATCGTTATACTCGTCGTTTAACACAAATACGTCAAGATACGGGTGTTTACGTGATTTATGAAGGCACAGTCGTCCTCCTATTTTGCACACACATGGTGCCGACATTAAGTGTTTTAGACACATGGCATGTTGTAGCTGGGATACAATAAAACCAACTTAAGTATGCAACCGACATGAGTTACTACACATATTTCAATTGATAACTGATGTAAGCAAACTCTTAATTATTGTGTAAATGGAAGAACAGAAGGGCGTTTATAAATGATTTTAAATGTAAATATAAAATAAAAAACGTAGCCTAAAGCAAAAATGACACTCATAAAAGTACATTGGCCCCAACTGAAATCCCTAAGGATCGACCCCCGAACTTAAAAATACAATAAGTACCTATAAAGAGTCGACACTACCTCAGATCGATTTGAAATTTTTCCCGTAGTAATAAAGTTAATTTTGCTTGGGTCGAGTGGCAGGGACACTGGCTTTATATCATAATTTATTTTTTTACAAACGAAATTGTGTGACAAACGTGTTCTATTTAGATCAGTTGATAATAATATATATATATATATATATCACACACATACACACACACACACACACACATATATATATAATGTACATAATATTATATATAAATACCTATTGCATACAGCCGTTATCTTGTAAAATTTCGAAGTAAGTTTGAATTCTTTTTCTATCCTGAAAATTTTGAGAAATCGTGTTTTCACACCGTACAGTAATTAATCATCACAAAATGCATTACGAAGTCAATCTACGTTAATACAAAATCTTAGCTCGAGAAGCTATTTATTATAAGAGGGGTTTAGAACATAATTGGTTCATTTACAATATCAACTACGTATACGTATATTTCATGATCATCCCATTTAAACGTCCCACAGCTGGATACGGGTCTCCTCTTAGACGAAATTTCCGGTTATAGTCCGCCAGACTGGCCCAATAAGATTGGAAACTTAACACATTTTTCAAGGGGTATACGTATTTTAATATGTATTTTTTCAAAGTGATTGATTCAACACTGTCACTGTTATGCGAAATTAACCAACGCCATTTGAGATTGTATCGACTCTTAAGAGTTAACAACGAAATACCGCTTTCGGCAAAAACAGGCTGAAATCGCTTAACCAAGGGAACCGTGAAAAAAGTTAAACCGTAGCAAATTTCGTGATTTAATTTTACTGTACATAACAAAACCATTTCCCAATAGTTAATAATACAGAGTTCGCCACTTGGGAGAAATCTATGTAAGTTTTCAGCTTTCAAAGCGCTACGGCGAAAAGTCATTAAAACCAAAAACAAAAATCTGTTATGTCGGGTTCACGAGTCTTTCACTTGTTTTTCTTTTGCTTGAGTGACTCGCTTCGCGCGTGAGTTTGATATCTAGCAAGCTTGATATTTCAACGCAAGCAACAAGGAACGCTTGCGGAGGACAACACCACTGGCCAATCACAGGGTAGCAGCGTCCACACGTCCACTACAACCAAACCAAAACCAAGGCGCCGCGCATGGGCGCAAAACTCTTGGCATCGCAAAGCGGAAGACTCGTGAACGCCTTTGCGCGGAAGGCAGATTTCTACGCAGTGTACCCAACCAACGCAAGCAAGCGCAAAACGCAAGTGAAGGACTCCTGAACCCGGCATAACAAACGCATAGAAATATTCGTAACGTCGAAGCTCACTTGGCAGAATCTAGGGCAAAAGATTGGCAAAACAGACGCAAGTTAGAGTCTTTTCAAATCGATGGAATTTTACTTTGTAATAATAATTATTACAAACTAGTGCTCAAATTACTATTTGAATAAAAAAAAAATTAATATCATGGTAGTAAAAGACACGTATAGTCGTCATTTATATCGTCTATAGACGTTTATTTATTTCGTTTCAATCCATTCTAGATAGAAGGGTCATTGACCCGACCGTAGACAGTTTAGTGATGACTAATTGTACTGCCAACATTGACTTACAAATAAATGGACGACGGGTCTAATACAAAAACCACGAAAAAAATGTCCCAAGTCAACCCATTCGAAATTTAAATTGTAATGTCATCGCAGTATCGCGCTGTCAGTAGAACAAATGAAGACTAAAGCGGAGTGTCGCGCTCTGTATACGATTTTAGCGCCTTACAAGTGCGGATACTTTTTAGCGCGGACCCGACGTCCATATAATTGTAAGTCAATGACTGCCAATAACAAATCAATATGTTTTTTAATTTTTTTTATGTAACAAGTGACGGGACGAATAAGCCGTGGGCATAGCGGTAAGCGACACTATCTCTATACATAACAGTTGCAATACCAGTCAGAGCTTTAAATCGCAAAGATCTTAGGAACCTTAGACCGAGACATAAGTTAACCCTTAACGTTCCAAATCGGAACAACGTAATGCTCACAATACTGTTTGGCAGAAGAAATAGTAAGGTGGCAGTGACATTTATTTAAGCATTATAAAGTTTTATAAGCAAACAGAAACAGTTGAAAACAAAGCATAGTCACAAAAAAAAGACACCAAAATAAGCACAAAGTTAATTTCCAAGGTGCCGAAAGACTGCGCACGACGTCGAGTGCAGCTAGGTCGAAATCAGTGTGGCCAAATCAAAATTTACAAAAAAAGAAATGATCCTTACGACTCTGCGTATTGAATACTTATATTTTTTAATTTAATATTTAAATACGTTAGACTTTAGATCTAAATACGGCACGTGGTATCGAACTTGCTGGCAAAATTGAGCAATCAATTAATTACAACACTATTATTAAAATAAAATATATTACGGATATAACCGTTTTTGAGATGTGTCATAATTATTGGAAATTGCATTTTATTTTGGAATTCACACGAAAGTAACACTTTAAATGTGTTTTATCGTATTATACATATTTTATATTATATTATAATGAGCCAATAAAATTAATGTCTATTATGTTTTTTTAAAACACAATAGGTTCACAATAATTTGTTGTTGTTTTGTTGATTTCTTTCAAAGTTACATTCTATTGCCTCTCTTGGCTGTAAAAACGGACTTATTAGATTGTGAAAACTATAGTCACATTTGAATTCTCAAAAGTATTTCACACATATGCATAAAATCAATCTTCGACCATCTCAATAAAAATAATGTCCGGCTAACGTTCAAAGGTAGACGTTTAAATGCAATAAATTTTTCAAAGAGACAGTTAATTTAAAATCCTTCAAGCCTGTCCCATGTTCTGTTAGAAGACGCATATACAATTTCGCAGCTATCATGCAGTTTCACTGCCTTAATAAAACCAATAAAAAAAAATGAAAAAAATATTATTTGTTTTCAGACAACAAGGTCCAGCTATTTTTGGCGACTTTTTCTAAGAATACCTTAGAGGATGGAAAAAAATGGTTTCCATAATTTATGAAGAATACAGAATAAATTTTGATAACTCGAAATTTCAGACGCCAGACAATTTCAAATGCTGCCAGTTTTAATGTAAAAATAACGCTAAAGATCTTTAAACATCGTCGCAAACTCGGGATAACTGTTTTCTTAAACCTACAAAAAGTCTGGGAACAAAAAACATTGCCTGGCGCAGACATAAAAAAAACCTTGACATTCCGTTCGTTCAGAGTTTTAGTTTGAAATTGCAAGGTCATTTGAAAAGTATTTATTTGTATCGTTTGAAATTTGGTACAGAAAGTAGGTTTTTTCCCGCAGGTACAGTCATGAGCAGATCAAGCTTGACACTTTGTACTTTGGACCGTTTGTATCGTAAGCGGCATAGAGTTGGGTTTAAGTCTTAGGTCAAGTTTCACGTGTACCAGTTATTACATACATATAAAGGTTTAGCGCCCACAACGACTGCCGCCGCCTTATGAAAATAAAGCACGTGGAACTCAGCTTCATTATTTCTCTAACTTTCTTATGTATTCTAAGCGGCTTTTTATTTTCGTACTTTGTATCAGCACTTTATCATGGTTGACAGATATTACGGCAAAATTCCACGCGAATTTTAATCTAAGCTGGGCTAACTGGCAGCTATTACCTACCAGCTCAAAGGGTATTGTGACACATATTTATGGTTCGTATGATATCAAGAAGGTATTTAATTTAGAGTAATTGATGACGATGTAACGAGGCATACGCTTAATTTGGGGACATTTTGGCACACAGACTATATTATTTTTTTTACACTATTCTGTAATCAGACAAGTTGTATGTATACCGTACAAAGTCATTTAAAATATGGTTACATTAATAATCTCAGTACATCTATTTGCGAATTTTTACTGGAATCGGTGACCGGAAAGTGCGCGAAACCGGATTCATCCCCTAGTTTGCCACCCTTAGAGGTGGAATATTTTCTTCAAATTTAAATGGGACCAATATTGAGGTACCCTCTTTCCAACAAGAACGGCTAATCATTTAAATCGGTTCACAAATGAAAAAAAAAAAAAATACCTCCAAAAAATACCAAAAGAACCTCCTCCTTTTTTAAACTCGGTTAGAAAAATCATCATCATCCACCCATTCATACGTCCCACTGCTGGGTATGGGTCTCCTCTCAGGCGAGGGTTTAGCCCATATTCCGCCACACTAGCCGAATGCGAGTTGGAGACTTCACATGTTATCCGGAGGTTGTGAACCTTCTTCGACGTGCAGGTTTCATCACGATGTTTGTCTTCACCGAAAAGCTGATGGTAAATTTCAAAATTAAATTTCGCTTATAAATTCCGAGAACCTCACGATGTGTGAGATTCAAACCCCCGACCCCTTTTTGAGAGGTGTTAGGTCAAACCATTAGACTACTACGACTATAGTTATGTTGTTGTCATCGGATAATGTTTTTCAACTGTATGTTCATACATGTGGTCGTTGATGTAGACTAAGGGGCTTGATGGATTTTGATGTATGAGGTACCTATTGTTATACCTATTCGTCGTCGGACGCATTTTCATCGAACACGCTTTTTTAAATCTCTTAAACCCTTATGATATGGCTGACAAATTAAATGCCCTAAGACTTTCCCATTTTATATTTTCCTTGGTTACCTATAAGTAGTCCGAAATGACATTTTCCAGAAATAACGTTTGCTTGAATATTCATAACCTCGAAAGTAATTATGAGAAGAAAATGTTTTTTATTTTAAACCTAACCTAACCGAACCTAATCATGTCTTTGCGATAAACATCCAACATATCCTGAAAGAACAACGGTTTCGTTATAATTCGGTTTTCGGTGTAATGAAAATTCGAACAAACCTTATTTCCGTAAAAATAAATTCGAGTTTGTGATGGGTTACCTCCGATCGTAAAACGATTTTGGTCCGTAGAAATACTGACAACGTTAAAAGGTGCAGTTACTTGAGGCATCTATTTCCCCCCAAGGGCTCAGAGGGTCCACTACCGTGCTCTGTCCGACCGACATCCACCCGAAACAATTACTGTCAATTAAGTAATACTCGACGATATTAATTGACCTTAAAGTAAACAAGTAATTAAGTTTCGTAGCAGTAGAACTTGTTGTGAAAGAGTTCGCCTAAGGAAGTACTGCCACTTTACCTATTTCTGCCGCCAATGCCCACATTAGTTATACCTATTGTGTTTCGCTTTTAAAGGGGTGCTGGCGAAGTTACCGGCACATTGGACTTGCCAACTCTGTCTTAGGGTGACAGGCGCAATGGCAGTTCCCCTCAGATCTTTGAGATTTAAAGCTCTAAGTGACACTGCAACTGATATGAACAGGCGTGTCGCTTACCAACAACAAGTCGTGAGCCCGTCACTTGGCATTAAAAAAAGACAATTTATAAAGAATAAGTAACTCTGACCCGAAAAAAACAAGGCCCCGATAATTGACCACTTTACATATTAATAAGACTGTTGACCTTGATCGGATAGTCGATAGTCTACTTGGAAGTAAGTGTACTTATTTGGATGTTTATCGTGCAATTTTGAGATTGTCCTCGGGTAGTAACAAGAGCTCAAAAGTATTAAAAAATAACTTCTACAAAATATGTGTAATTATTACCTCAATTTGCTAAGTTACCGAAAATGTTTGTGCAAATGAACATACGGATACAATCGAATTAAATACTGAAAGTTCTGAAGAATCTTGCTGACGTAATACTACACTCTACCAACTTAATTTACATTTTAACGATGACTATTCATAACCATTTTTATCGTAAACAAGTAAATAACTGTGGTGCTTGTTAATTCTTTTCTAGCACACGGAAATACTACTATATATTATGATTGAGAATATAGGAACTCCAAAGTTATATCAAAATTTACTTGCAATGAATCAACACATACAATAGTAATAATAATAATAATAATAACGCACACACTCAACATAGCCACGTCCTAGAGAAGCCCTGTGTCGCGGGTGCCATGGACACACATAGACAACCATAGGCCATACAAATATTTCTCCCGGCCCGGGAATCGAACCTGTTACGCAGAGGTTCCAGATACCTCTGCATGGTAACCGTTCGGCCACGTTATATGTATGTTGGAAATATATTCATAAAATCATAAATGCCAGTGGACAGGGGCAGTTAGAAATGAAAAGTGGCGAGGGAAATTAATCTCTGTCCAAAACACTTTACGACCACCTTAGACTTCTAAACTACTTCGATCATATTCGTTTCTGTCCAGAAAGTTCATTTATGTAAGTACTTTGTTCATAAAAAAATTTGAAATTGATACTCTTGTAGCCAATGCTCGTTAAAAAAATCAAGATCATGTTGCGTTTAGTTTTGGCGGGCCAAACTGTGGTAATTATTTTCATTATAACTGATAGTTAAAAAGTAAATTTATAACCTATACTCTAAAATTGAGCTGGTTCCTACAGAATTATTATTATAAATATTCTTCTATAAAACCATTTTTATAGAAGAATATTTATTTTCGGTAAATAACGACTCCTTTGGTTTTCGCGTTTGTTACACAGAAGAAATGAAACTGTTTTCGGATCTAAATCAGGTTTCTTTCGAAAGTTTAGTAACTATAGGTACTATTCGAAAGTACAATTGTTTTTCGTAAAATTGTAATTTAAACAAGCTCCTGATTGCTACATATAACTTTTTTGTCAGTATATTCGTAACGTAATCCCAGGTCTGTGGTATATTCTGTGTTAATTTTTCAGTAAATCATTTTACGCACGCCGCTTAATATTATGGATAGCCACGGTTTGCTGCAATTTCATTCGTTATCCGGAACCTTCTTAATATTCGCTTCTCAATATCGATATAGGTTCACGTTTGCGCTGCGGCATAATTGTTATGTCATCGAATTCCCATAGTATACCGAATTACAAGTGAATCGGACAAGTGGAAATAAAATAAATATTCACTTTACGACTGATATGTGAGATCCCTACAGCAACTAAGAAAATACCTTAAACAGCTAACAGACAAATAAAAATGGAAGTAAATTAATTTGCTCATCCGCGAACCCGGTGAGGGCCAATCGTGTAAAGTTGCTGCGCTTGTGTTGAATATTTTTCATATAGTTAATTTTCCCACCGCATAAAATTAATAAAATAAATGACACAAGCGCGGCTACAGTCACAGACACCACCACCAAAAATCTACCCGACACATGTTTCGCCTCTCTACGAAGCATCAGGGGTCAGATGGTTCGACGCTCGGCCGAAGAATGAGCTGCTCAGGAGGCTTAATTTACTTCCATTTTTATTAACATGGATTTCCGCACAGGAACGTCTGATCTATTAATTAATCTGTTTAATAAATATAGATATGCTCCACCACCATTAAATTTGAGATCAGTACATACCTCCGGGACCTACTATTCCACAGGCAGACAGAATATATTTTATGTAATAATACTAAGTGATGGGCGCCTGGTGTTAAGCAACATTTCTATCCATAATAGTTGCAGTGCCACTCAAAGCCTTAAATCGCTCCCGTTACCCTGAGATATAAGTTGATACGTCTCATGTGCTCTTAATTTACCAGCAACCTATTACCCTTACAAACCGGAACGCAGTAATGTTCACATTACTGCTTGGCGGCAGTAATCGTTAAGGTGGCGGTACTTCATTGGACGAACTCTTTCCCAAGGAGCTCTACTGCTACTAAAATATACAGTACAAATACACAGAAATGGACTTAAAACTTATAACTCCCCTCCTTTTGCGTCGGGGTTTAAAAAAAGGATGTATGTTTAGCTTCTAAGCAATCCTAACCTAAACCTAAAGCTGCAACAAGTGTAAGTTTAGGTAGGTGTATTCATCTAAGTACTCAAGACAATACTAGCTTTATAGCTGTATGACAATACTAGTTTTAAATATTTAATATTAATGATAATTACAACATTAGAGCTTAACTTCCTCTTTTAAGTATTCCTCGATTGTACGAAATTCTAAGAATATTTTTTCCTTATAAAACGCAAAACATTTTTTCGCATTTCCAGCCACTTATAATTTAACAAATAAAACACAAGATATGTTGTTTTCCTTCTTAGAAATATACCTGCTTACTATGAAATAAAGCTCAAAACACATATTTTCTTGCCTTGTTGGCCGTTAACCAACATTTTTAAGTTAAACTCTATTTTTAAAAAAAGTACAAGAAGACGAATGACTAGAAGAGACAAATGATTAAACGAGACGAATGATAAGTCCCTTAAAAAATACGACTAAACCGTGACAATTCGAGTACAGAAACAAGCAACAGTAATCATCTAAAGACGTAACGATAACTTGAAGTCAATGAAAATAATTCTTATTTAAATATTTACTGTAAATTTTACAGATCTGTATTATTCTGGTAGATATTTTACCGGTATTTTTATAAACTTCTATGTGTTTACTTTTGTATGATTCTAATATAATAATAATAAAAAAAAAAAAGTAGACATTTATTTATCCACAAAACACATAAACAAACATAACCGAACAATTAAAACAAAAAAGAAATTAACCGTAATGTCGACAAAAAGGATGACTCAGCATTGCAGATTTTCAGGTTTCATCTTAAAACTATTCGCTTGCTGCATCAGACCGGCAAGCGGAGTGTATACTAAACACCAAGCAATATATACAATATAAACTCTAGACCATTAGTTACTTATTTGCTTAACTACGATAGAAGTACGTTAATCCCTAGTGTCGTTACAAAGCCATTATTGGCGTTGACAATTCCTTGGCAAAAGAATTTTGCAAACTTTCCACTCGGCAATCCATTTCATTTACTAGGCGCACATGAAACGACAAAATAATAACATGTTTACACCAGTATTTAGAGAGGGGTTCATTAATATTCCTCCCTTCGTGTCCTCCTGTCTTTACAGCGTCTATATAATATATACCGAGTGTATTACGATCACTGGTAATTTATTAATTTTATATTTACAATACTTGCTTTTGAGGCAATCATTCAAATGGAAAATATCATCCGCATTGAAACTTGTACTGGAAATTTGTTTTAATTGTTTGATACTTGTTCAGTATTTACCATCAGCGGCTCGTGTCTACGAATAAAAGCACTTAATTATTTATCATACCGCCTTGTGTGTCATATGAAACAAGCAGGGATACACAAACCAGGACCCCGATTCAGAACTCTTCGATATCTTAATCGAATCGTTCAATTGGATATAGTTCTCGAATCGAAGAGCGCTTTCCGAGCTTTTCACAACATTCGAGTTGAAACGTTCGATTCCGATTCAGATACGATTCAGATTGGATAACAATTTATCCAACACCGTTTATGAAGTTAGTGGGCGAATAGAGATTATAAGAAAAATTAAATCCTTTTGTATACATTTTTAAGACTTTAAAAGCCTAAAATATAGGAATGCATTAGTCTCGCGTTAAAATAAATTAATAAAATTGAACAAAATCCAGACTTTATTTAAAATAATAAAAGATTTCCATATTACATTCTTGCTATGTAAACAATAGGACGTTCGGTGGCTTTCATTCGATAATTGTGTTCTGAATAACGTTTGTAGCCTTTGCCGGTCGAGAAGTGCGAGTAATATAGTACGGGTGTGACGTCACTTCGGTTCGGTTTCGAATACGGCAGTTTGACGTTCGATTCGGTTATTGTGAATAAAAATGAAAAGAACTCGTACGATATCTAATCGAATCGGTCGACAACAGAGTTATCGTAAGGTTCTGAATCGACCTGCTGGGCAATATTTGAAATCATGTGTATACACGTATTTATATTTCAATTTCTTAATAAAAATGTATCTTGTAACTGATATTTCATAAACTTTAGCAGCAGTAGAGCGCCTTGTGTAAGAGTACGTTCGACGAACTCTTACACAGGTTAATCTCTGGGTGACAGGCGCAAA
This sequence comes from Hyposmocoma kahamanoa, assembly GCF_003589595.1. Classification (NCBI taxonomy): domain Eukaryota; kingdom Metazoa; phylum Arthropoda; class Insecta; order Lepidoptera; family Cosmopterigidae; genus Hyposmocoma; species Hyposmocoma kahamanoa. The sequence continues at coordinate 9,655,766 of NW_020653853.1, forward strand.
GACAATGCCCCTCAGATCATTGCGATTCAAAGCTCTGGACAGGCGTGGCGCTTGACACCAGGCGCACTACTTGCTCATCCCGTCAATTGGTATCATAAAAAAAATAATTTCGTGGTGCCCGTTGGGTGGTAATGATTGTATGATGTCGTTTGTGACTCAGAAAGAATTAATCTCTTAATAACCATTAACATTAACGTAGAGGAAAACATCCCTTGCTTAGCCTTCGAGACTTACTCTAGGACATATCAGTACAACATTGAATAGTCACGAAAACAGAATTACTAGAAATAATTGTATGACAATCTATGATTACACCTTAACTTTACGAGTAGAAAAGGGTGTACCAATTATATTTTAAGTTTAAATTGCCCGATATTGCGCTTGAAAATTAAAAAAGGGGTTTCGACCACAAACCAAGTTACGCGGTTTTCAAATTTAACTGACGATATAATTTACTGTCTCACCTCACTACAATAGTATCTTCAAATCGAATTTAGACAAATGGAATAAAATAAATTTAAAACAATAGGCAAAGGCTCAGGTTATGCTGGCGCGGGTTATAAGACCGCGCAGCGCTTTTTTTCAGCCTCTCCATAATCCCTATGGTCCGGAGCGGTAGTCATGTCAACAAGGGCTGATGAAGTTCTCTTGCAATCTAAGAATACATATCAACATAACATGTTAAAAAAAATGGTGATCAGTAACAGAAAAATAAATCAATGAAAATAAATTATGACAACGAAAAATTAACTCAAACAGTTCATGGAGTTCGTGAACGAGTGTACGTGTATACTCGTATGTGTGTCATTGATTTTGTTCATTGATACGACGCGATTGTAAAAAGGCCGATCTGTCACTATTTTTAATTTAATCTAGGTGGACAAGGTATGAAGTTACCGCAAGAGAAAAGTGGATATTGTAATTTTCAAGTTTTTATTGAATGTCATTATGTTTTATTACCACGATATTCAACTATTCTTTGTGAAATTGCTCTGCTACAAGTGTCCGATCTTTGTTATTAATAATTATAACAAAAAGTAAACATTCTTAAATTTCATTTTTAAACATTATTTTCTCGATTTTGAGGTGTGTCACAAGCGCCCTTTCAACTAACGACGGCAGTCTGTACCGCACCAGTGATCAAATCATCTGACAGAAAGTCATGTTGAATCATTGTTTAAATAAAATTGTCTGAGCACTTATCTTCAAACTGCCACAAACATCGAGTGCTTAAGTGACTGGCAGTTGCTAATCAGTTTGTAGGTTACAATAGGTACTATTTTGTATCTTATAAGTATTTTCTACACATCTCATGACAGTCTCGAACATGTCTCGTATTTTAAATACAGGGTTTCCCTATTGTAGTAGCCACTGATAATTTATGCTTTCTGAATAACTGTCCTTAGCCTGACTGTGGATGTTGACCTTAATTGTAATCTTATATAGTAAATGGAGATATTTGTATAAAAGTTTGGTCGGTTATTTTACTTTTTTTTTTACAACATAATGTGACGGGACGAACAAGTCGTGCGCCTGATGGTAAGCTACATGCCCGTCCATAACAGTTACAGTGCCACTCAGAGCCTTAAATTGCAAAGATTTGAGGGGCACTACCACTGCACCCGTGACCCTGAGACATAAGTTGACAAGTCTCAAGTGCCTGTAATTTCACCAGCACCCTTACCCTTCAAAACCGGAACACAGCAGTGCTGACATTACTGCTTGGCGGCAGAAATAGGTAAGGTGGCAGTAATACCCTGGACGAACTATTTCACAAGGTTTTTTTGGTTGTACTGCTACTCTAATTTGAAAATAAGAAATTTGATAAATGTCATTTTTTCATTTGTTTTAAATTTCCTTCTAATACAGGTCGAGTGGCTCGATAATAAAAAATTGAAAAAAAAACACATAATAATGTATTTTGCAATTTGTATTTTGCATTACGGCATAGTACGTATTTTGCTCGGCCCTGTGGACACTTCCTGGAGATTGATCACCAGTGCTATATTTCTATTTGATAGATATTGTAAAGGGCCCGAAACGTTTGTTTGAAAAAACAAAATAAATATATACGCAATTTATATCCGAAAAAAAATCTTTCATTTCCAATGTGTAAGAAGTCTATCAATATCTATCAAATATAAAAAACGTACTGTTGATGCAGTCAGACTCTAAAGACCAAAAGGTGATTTCACAAGTATGAAACAAAAGACCGTCGCATAATTGATGAGATGTCATTTCCATTCATATGTACGCCGTTTATGTCCTAGCTGTAGGCTTTGTGTGGAAATGACAGATTACAAAGGGTATGTCCATTAAGTATGCCCGGGTATAACTAATGGATTCAACACACTAATAGATATGATAGTTTTGAACAGAATAATACCTCCAAAATTTGTTTTTAGCATAACGAAGTTTCCCATAGTCTTTGAGGAATTCTTCTCATATATTAACTTTGAGCAATTTTTAAGTTTTTGTTAAATATCACGATGTTTCACCATGATATTCCATTATTTTATTGAAATTACTTCACTACTTTGAAAGAATTTGTAATACAAAGATCAAAGACGAAGAAAAAATTCCTTTGATCCTCAAAACATGTTGTTCAAAGCCAAAAACAAAAATCTGCAATATGCACATAGAAAAAATCGTAAGGTCCGTTGGTTCGTCCGTGGCTTAGTTGGCATAGCGAATAACACGGTTTGCGGTTAGTCGCTGGTTCTAATCGAGCTGAATAGAAGGTGTTTTGCACAGTTTTATAAGTGCTTTCTGTTAAATTTACGAATAAAATTAACATATAGCACTTATGGTATGTTTAATTGGAATACCTACGTTTCAGTAGGTATCGTGTACGAAATAAAAGCCTCTTTCAAATAACACAAGTACAAGAATCTGTCTTTGTTGTACCCGAATATATTCGAAAGAAAAACATGCTTAGTATTCACGCGTCCTACGTTCCATACGTTCATTCACCCCGACCTTAAGACTATTTTTCCCGAGGGTTATTTATTGCACACCACAGACTGATCATCTCATGACTAATATACGATCGAGCTGATTTAAGTTGTCTATTTCGTCTTATCTCAATAAATTACATATGTTAATTCAGGAAGAATTGAGTTGTTTGTATAAGTCTCCAGTGAGTCGTGTGATTGTCAATTACGGAAGGGATCGCTACATAATGAAGTATTGTCGAAAGCGTTTAGCAGATAATTCTTGATGAATAGAAATAGATGGCAGCTTCAAGGTCTTAATTAGCAAAATGTGCCCAAAAACCATACTCTGACAAAGCAAACATTCATTGTAGTCTTTGTTTTCAAACGAAAATGTTTTCGCCAAAAACAAGTAGGTAAAGGGCAAAACATCGCTCAAGTCTAATTTTGTTTATTCATTAATTACCGGCTTACATAAGTGCTTTATAATCATGTTGAATTTAACTATTATAAGTGTAATTAACTTGTTGCTGGCGATTATGAATCGTATTTATGAAATATTGGCTCATAACTGAAAGATTTAGTCACTTGAATTTGTGTTCAAATCCACCCTTATTAATGATAATGAGGTTTTTATGTGATTAAATATTTTGGGTTTAGGAGTCTTGGGTTTAAGAGTTATGTGGCACGTTTTTGCTGGTGGGGTAACTTATTACTTGATATTAATGTCAAGCAAAAAATGTGACCATTTGCGTTCCGGTTTTGAAGGGTTAGGGTACTGGTGAAATTACACGCACATGGGACTTGTTAACTTATGTGTAACGAGGGCACTGGCAGTGCCTCTCAGATCTTTGTAATTTAAAGCTCTGAGTGGCGTTGCAACTGTTATGGACAGGCGTATGTATCGCTTACCACCAGGCGCACGACTTGTCCGTACCATCATTTGGTATTATGAAAAAAATACAAATGTCTTGACCAAACATCTCCAATTACAGACGTTATTGACGGCTATCACACGTCTTTTATATTGATGTTTTCTATGTATACTTTGTTTATATAACATACAGTACAAATCGTCTTTATTCAGTACCCATTTCAAAATCAAGGGACTTATGATTCTTCGTCCCGTCACTTTGTATTATAAAAAATATTAAAAATGTTTACGTAAATTTGTTCAAATGTCACCGTGTCTACTAAAGTATAATATGGCCTGTCCTATAATGTCTCATTTTTGAGCTCATACATAACATTACCCATTTCTCATTCTCAAAGATTTTAATTCTCAGGTATATTTTTTTATATGTATGTTACGCGATAACTCCAGGCATTTGTGAACTGATTTTGGTGATTTTTTTTGTTGGAAATAGGATACCTCGGTATTTGTCCCATTTAAATTTGAAGAAAATATTCACCTCTAAAGGTGGTCACCTGGGGGACGAATTAGATTTCGCACACTTTCCGGTAACCGATTTCTATAAAGCTTGGCAAATACATGGATTTCCACGACCTTTTAAATTCGGTTTTTTGTAATCATACAAAAAAATTACTTTGCTCGATAAAATATTGTATTTTATTATCAAGTTTATTAGGTTTTCGCGATTGCTACACATTGCTAATGAAACAATTTTTGTATTTGTTTTTTCAAATACACCAACACGAGCTCTTTACAGATCCAATGGTCACGGCTAACTTAATTTTTGTTTGTAAACAAAAACAATCCGAAAAAATATTTTCTTTTAATTTTTTTTTTTTTTTAAGTACACTCATATCTCTGATAGGTATGAGTGTACTGCTTCACATTGAACTGTCATGCCTTCGTTTAGAAAATGTTATCAAGAGGTCTTTTAGAGCTCTGGGTTTTATTATAAAGATCGGAAAGGCATTTCGCGCTCCTGTTACAAAAATACTGCTCCATAATAGCCCGGTTCAAAGTAAAATTCAACGGTTTGAAGTTCCCATTACGCGAACCACATGCTGAGGCTTGAAAAAGTACAAAAGAGATTTCTCGGGAATTTAGCGTATTAATTCAGCTGGGTTAACCAGAAATTTCACGGTCTGATTTTGACAGATTCCTGTATTTTAAAATACTATCGCTTGCACACAGAGGGCACTTATTGAATTTAATGTTTTTGTTCAAAATTTTACGTTCGCGCGTACGACTGTCTTGAGATTTATTCAAAATGTCAGAGTTTATTCTAAATTTAGTGCCATCAATTCGCAAGATTATAATTACCAGTTGTGGGAGTGCAAAACAAGTTTTATTCAATCGTAATTGAATTTCTTTCTCTTTGATATAGCCGTGTTCTCTTGAATTTATGAACGTTTTCTTTTTTTAGATTTAATTTTTTTATCATGTCTAGTGATGGGATGGATAACCCAAGCATTTAGTGGCAAGTGACATGCCAATCCACATTTGTCTTCATTCACGTTATTTTTTCAAAATGTGTTCAACTGATTATATTTAGATAAGGTGTTCAATATATTGAAATGTGCCATTGTGCCTGTTAAGCTACACATTCGCCACAGTGGTACGTTTAAGGGGGCGTTAAAGGTTTGCGCGTAAATTGCATCTTGTGTTGTATGCATCGAAAATAAGACACACGTTTGCGCGCAATGTACGCGCAAACCTAGAAAGCTCCGCTGAACACCCCACTACCGTTCCGAATTTGCGGCCTTAGTGAACTTAATACATTAACCACCTACATCCTCGTGTACATCAAAACGTACACAATATGTAAAGTGATACGAACCCAGACAATACTATTCCTATGATCATGTCAACGTCCAGTGTACATTGTCGTGCTAGCCAGATAGGGTAATAATATTTAAAAAATCCTGGTTGCATTTCTCATACAAAGCAGATACTTGCTTGAGCCTGAGGTATATAAAATATATTTAGCACATTTAAATGTACATTGAGCGTTTAGCGTGTCTCTAAGAGAGGTTATACAAAGCGACTTTTAGCAGCGATGTAGTAGCGATGATGCAGTCGCTAATCGTCTACCTTTACACACGCGCTCGGTTTTAAGCAGATATGCAAGCGCGCGACTGCATCGATACAAACGTGCGATTGCATCACTACACTTGGGATTTAAAGGCGATTGCATAGATGCAATCGCGCGTTTATATCGATGCGTTTGCATCGCTGTGTGTAACCACTCTTATTGTAGATTCCTGGATCTTAGTAAGTTAAAAAAACCTTATTGATAGCGGGGCCTCAAGTCTGATAATTTTCTTGAAATCATTGTCTTCGTTAATTCCACTGAGACTCCACTGCGATTTTGAGTATATTTGTTATTCTGCAAAAATTTAGTTATAATGGCAGTCCAGTCTTAATAGTGTCAGTGAAATGACAGTAATGGCATTCATTAATTCAATCACTAATTTCAGATGTTGCCTCAATCAAACTACCATGGAAATTACTACGCACATCTTAGATTTTATCTCGTTAAACTCAATTCCTATATAAGACACTTTATTTGGAAGTAAAAGCCTTCTTCAAAAGAAACGTCAAATACTTAGTACAGTATCTACGCCATCAACGTGCAATCGACTTGCCATTAAAGCAGAATACTAAGAATTGCAATTAGTTCGATGGCTAGAATACCAAACTTTCAAATTTCTGCCATTGCATTGGCACCACTCTATCGACAATCGACATTTTCTTTTAAAATTATGTTAATATTTTATGATAAAAAAACTAACAATACAAACAGCTTACATTACAACAGAAATTAAAATAATAATAGTAAGCAAACAGTGTTGTGCTGACAAAAATTGAATAGGTAAATAAGCATTGAAAACACAGTGTTTAAAATACTATAGAGTTGAGATAAAGACGCAAATGCGATATAGTGGTAATTTAAGCAGTCGATAAGTAGGTCATGCTCACATCACTAATCTTTTTTTACGATATCAGCGACGGGACAAACAAGTCGTGCGCCTGATGGTAAGCTACAAGCCTGTCCATAACAGATGCAGTGCCACTCCGAGCTTTAAATCGCAAAGATTTGAGGCGTACTACCACTACGCCCGTCACACTGAGACATAAGTTGACAAGTCCCATGTGCCTGTAATTTCACCAGCACCCTTCAAAACCGGAACACAGTAAAGCTGACATTATTGTTTGGCGACGGGAATGGGTAAGGTGGCAGTATCTCCCTAATTTAAAATTAGCATATTTAGGGACTGTGACTATCGCGATTGTTTCCATTGGAGAATCCTCATCGGGGTCGCTTATGGGGTAACCTATCACAAAGTCGGAATTTTTTTGGCCGAAATAACGTTTGTTCGAATTTTCATTATATCGAAAACCGAATTAAAAACGAAACAGTTCTTCTTTCATTGTATGTTGAATGTTTATCGCAAAGACACGATTAGGTTAGGTAAAGTTAGGTTTAAAAGAAAAAACATTTTCTTCTCAAAATTACTTTCGAGGTCATGAAATTTCGACCAAACGTTATTTCTGGAAAATGTCATTCCGGACTACTGATAGGTAATCCGCCTATGAACTTCAAACTCGATTTTAGTGCATAAAAATAATAAAATATAACTAACACACGCTACTCTGTATTAACGGTAGATACGCATCTATATCAGTATGGATAGATAAAAGCTTTACTGTCACTTCCTTAAGGGCGCGTTCCCATTATGTCGTGACGACAGGTAGTCGTGCAGTTTAAAGTGTCGTTCACGACATTGTTGTCGTTACGACAGACTGTCGTGACAATGGGAAGTGCCTGAACGACAGTCGTCTGACGATAAATAAAACGTCACGATAAAAATGGGACGACAGATAATCGCAGCTTCAAACGTTTCTGTCGTGCCAACGAAAGGCGGCTGCCGTAAACCGATAAATTATCGTCACGATCTAGTGGGAATACACGACAGTCGTTCAACGATAAAATAAACGTCCACGACAGAGTCATGTCAGATAGTCGTGGTATGGGAATAGCTTAGACGTGACAGTCGTCCTATAATAAATAAAACGCTACGACATAATGGGAACGCGCCCTAACAACAGCAAGTAAACACCGAACGAAATTTGATTATGTGAAATAACCATCAATCACCACTATCTATATATGTATAGACTTACTTGGAGTAAAGCACTTGTGACAACGGCTACAGGGACCAATATGATAGCTGAGTTTATAATTTTGGTGTCGTATGATACTTTGGCAAAAAATATTAGTGGAATGTTATTGCAATGATAAACAATGGTTTAGCAATAAAAACTTTTATTTACTTATTTATATTATCATTTATTACAGCCCACATTTTACTTTTAACACAAGGAAAACACAAACAAAAGGTTCTGCTTATCGGTTAAAGGAATTTCTTCCTGCATACTTTAAGTATAGGCAGGATACGATAACTAATATAAACGGGCTTACGTGCGCAACAAAATATAAATTATGTAACAAAAAACAATATCACAACAATAACATTAAATTATAAACCATATAAATACTTCCATAAATAATGTTAGCCTACTTGATGCATAATGAGTCCCCGGCGGGCTCAATGCTCTCTGGGAACTTCACACACATTGCTAATAAAAACCTTCATTTAAATTTCGCACATATATTCCGAAAACTAAGACATGCAAGCTCGGATTCGAAACCACGGTCTCTGCTTGAGAGAGGCGGTAGGTCAAACAGTTTGACTACCATGATTATAGAACGGCTATTTCTGATGGCTTAGATAAATACATATTTCATTATACATATAATAACTAACGACTTACTTTCGCGTACAGGATGTGCGTAATAGAAACTTTGATATTGAACTAAACACCTCTGTTGGCTCTCAGAGATTTAAGTTCTGTTATAGATCCAAAAATATTTTTTTTTGTATACATAGTAACACCAACTGTATGGGCCACCTTACTCCATAAGTGAAATACATGGATTGTAGTGGTAGCATGCAAAGAAAGACTTGCAAAGAAAATAGTCAAAATGTATTGGTACAAATACAGATGTTATTAGATTGTTAGTGTGCAGAGTTGTACCGAAGAATGTGTGACAACATACACCAACTGTACGAAAACTACTATATTTATGTATAAAGCCAAATATAAAACTAAGAAGCGTTAAATGAAAATAATGAAATGGCGTAATTTTTGTAAGTCATGGCAGGGAAAATGCGCTGACTCAGCGTAAATGCCGTAGTTGCCCACGACGTTGATATTCGATCAGACACGTGTATAAACAAAAACGCCGCAACCTCGTTGTCTCAGACAGTGTAGGTACTGACTGCGGCATGTTTTAAGGACGAGAATGGAGAAATGAGGAGAAAATTTGTTATTAAGGCGTGCGTGTGTACGTAGATTTAGATTTAGATTTATTTTATTATCTTGTAAACTTTACATTATTATATACAATATATTGTATCTAATATATTGTATAATATATTGTATATACAAGAATCGTTACAAATAGTAATAAATGTTACATTTCAAAAAATTACAAATATCCAGTACAAGTTTTGTACTACGTAATTTTAACATAGTCAATGTAGTTATGTGAAATAATGTAGGAACATATTAAATAATATAATAATAATTATGTCAATATAATGATTGTATGCATAAAGTTTATGTAATTTATTCATTTCTGTAAAATAATATCTATACCTAACAATCTATAAATTACAACATATATTACAGGACCATGTCCCTATATTCTTCGTACGTTCGCGTGTGCATGCTTCTGTGTCGTACCTATACGTATTGAATGGGAACCATGCGTCAAAGTAGCAGTAGAACTTCTTGTGAAAGAGTTCGTCTAGGGAAGTACTGCAACATTACCTATTTCTGCCACCAAGCAATGTGTGAGTGAGCATTACTACTTTCCGGTGTTGAAGGGTAAGGGTGCTGCTGTAATTACAGGAACATGGGACTTATCAAATTATGTCACAGAGTGACGGGGGCAGCAGCAGTCCCTCAGTAGGGCTAGCACGACATTAGCGCGATTAGCGCGAGAGCGACATAAAGCGCGAGATGCTGCTATTCTCGCATAGAGATTGCCTTCGTGGCCGAACGGTTATCATGCCGGACTGCCACACAGAGTTCCCAGGTAAGATTCCCGGGCCGAGAGAAATATTTGCATGGCCTACATTTATTTACCTCGTGAGTTTGGGTGTAATTTATGGTTGTCTATATGTGTGTTCATGGCACCCGCGACACAGGGTTTCCCTAGTGCGGAGCTATGTTGAGTGTGTGTGTCATTATTATTATTATTTTTATTATTATTATCGAGCTTGCCCTACTGATCTATGTGTTTTAAATCCCTGAGTAGTACTGCAACTGTTATGGACAGGCGTGTCTCTTGCCGACGGGTCCACGACTTGTTCGTCTCATCACTAGGTATCATAAAAAATGTAAAATGTACACGGGGTCTTATTAGGTTAATATTAAAAACAAATTTATAGAAATTTCTTAATTTAGTTTTATAGAAATTTCACGTTTGACAACTCTTTTCATAAAAAAAAAGACAATCATATTTAAGATCATTATAACACTGTGATTACCATCTGTACGATATGTTACAATCAGCCTCATAGTAAACCTACATAACCCAAAGCTGTGATGCAGACTGAATATTTAATACTCAACCATAACTTTGCTTTGTACTGTGTCCGAGTACCGCATTCCCTGTTTATTAAATAGATTAGTTACATCATTTGCTTGTTTTAGCGTCCCTTTGTGCCTGGCAACGTAGAATGTTTTAACAATCGTGATTGGTGCATTTGTAATTATAAACGTTACTGTATGGCCATTATAGAACGTTATCGACGTTTGGCGTCTTGCCATTACTACGCCATTGTCATCAATCTCATATTGTTCTAATGGCCAAGAAACAAAGCTCGCATAATTGATAGTCAAAAGGTACTCGATTGGCGTCCGCCAGCTGTAAAACGTGATATGGAACAATTGTCCACTAGATGAACTGACAACCTGAAGGTCTTAAGTAGCCGCTGGATTGTGGCTGCTTTCGCCATTAATTACAAATTCTCCCCCAAGTCAACGTCTTCATGAACCGTATGACGTACTTAGGGCGTTTTGGCGCGCTCCGACATCTTTACAATAGCTACTTATGGACTGGCTTCTACTCAGAGGATGTGTATAGTGTTTCCTCTGGTTCGCAGCACAGCCTTTAGGCTCCATTTACATTGCCGCGGTAATTGAATTAATTGAATTAATGAAATAAATGAATTGGAATTAAAGCGAATTTTTGTATTGAAATTGTACATAACATAACTTTCTCATTTGATAAGATGCGGTATCTGCAGGAATTCCCGAAACTGCTTGTTTCGGGAAGTTTGTACGTTACACAATGGACATAAAGTTCATTATTCAGGGCTGCGGCAATGTATTGGGGAGGTGTATGTTCAATCATACGTCATCTAGCTAATGATGATTAATTACGCTGATAAATGCTTTCTGTAATCAATAAACCAAGCAATAGACCTTTATAGATAACAGAGCAAATGCAGCTTTCCTTACTTAAAGTACAGTAATCGCCTGACATTTAAACAAAATCCAACATATGTATGGAGATTTTTTGGGAAATAACTCCACTAGTTTTACTATGATTATGAATGTAAAGATCGAACACACAGAAAATTTTCGTTGACCTGCTGGAACTTCCACATCCATGCTGCACAGTAGCATTTCCTCTAACAATCTGGGCCACGGGTCTAGTTACCGTGTCGTCGAAATTCTTCTATTTGGTTTTGTTGTAGATCTTTGTACTGAGTTACACACACTCGTTTTCAGAGGATACCTAATGCACGACAAATAAGTGAAACCAGATTTCAAAAATTTACACATTACATTACATAAAAACGATAAATTTTCGATATGTTAAATCGATAAGTTTTTTGGCTCGTATCTGGTTTGGACGTTACATGATAGATAATAAAGTTGATTATGCTAAGGTTACAAAAATTCCCTTCATTAGGTTCCACAGCCTTGTGAATTCAGGCTTACTCAATAGGAGATGTGTACGTTCAACCAGGCGTCATATAGCTAATGAACATTACACTGCTGAATGCTTTCCCCAATCAATAAACCAAGCAATACAATCATAAACAATAGATAACAGAACGAATATTGCTATGTATGCTTACTATCAAGTACAATATAATACAATAATCTCCAGTAATATTAAATTCCTACGTTTAAACAGAATTCAATGTTTCATTATATTTGTACACTCGTTTTAAAGGATACTTAATACACGGCAGATAGGCAGATAAGCGAAACAAGATATAATAAACATTAAATTTTTTTTAAATTCGATAAATCTCTAAAGTAAAACAACACTGCAAAATATAATAAATATATTATGATGTCGAATGGTTTTCGAAGAAAGACATTCGAGTCGTCGCGTCTACACGATTTCGTTTCGTCGTACTAAAACAGACAAAGAGTCTATTGACCTGAATGTTAAATTGGGTATTAATGTATGCTCAGAAATTTCGAAGTAATAGGTAAGTGATATTCATTTTGGTCGAATGGTTGTAATTTTATCTATGCTTTTTGTAGGTAAGCCCATTCGAGTCTCATGCAAAAATGGTGCGCATTCTCTAAAAGTAAGTAAAATTTGTCAGTGGATTATTTAAAAGGTCAATAGCGATAACTTGCTGGAAATCAACAATATTTTTGTTTATAATGCAATGGAATAAGTCACAGGGGAACAAGTTGATTTCGTTGTCTATACATCTAAGTGTATAACCATTTTTATGCTCATCACGGCACTACAAACATATAAAGGAGCAATAATTGTTAACGAAGACAAAACAATAGCTGTAATCGAGTACAGAATAAGAACAAGAATACGAAAGTTTTGTTGAAATCTCATAACTCTGAGAAATGGTCAGAGACAAGGTGGCGGACTAGAGATGGGGGTAAAAATATAACAAAAACTCTAAATTGTGGTAGTGTTACCTACTAACTAACTGGGGCTAACGTGTCAAACAAAAACACTGTAATATCAACAACAGCTTTTAAGAAAAAGCCGCTTAAAGAATTTTTCGATTTTTTTGTGATTTTTGAGGTTAATGACATAAAAATATACTTAGTAATACGAAAATTGAACCAGAAAAACATCCTCCGATCCTGTTGAATTCGAATAAACGTCTTCTAAGCAAAGCGGACACGCATCCAACTAAGACACCACGGAACAAACTAGAGGACCTTACGAATTTTTATATAATTTTTTAAATTATCTAAGTACTTCCTTCTACCTACGTGTAAACAAAACAAAATGAAATAAGTAATGAAATCAAACGAACATTACACCCATATGTCTAAAGTAACATGCCGTATTTTGAAAGCGCGATCCCTTATTCGTAAAAGTAACGTGCTACAATCGCGCTGACACAGGAAGAAGTACTAGAGGTCAATGCCCTGTGTCGGTCAGCCGTTTAGTACGAAACTCGTTATGCTTTGAGATTTGCATGGTATTGATATTGAACTTTTGTGTGCATGCTATTTCTTTACATTTGGCTCTGGATGTAATATAAACACATTTTACAAATATAAGTTTAATATAAATATATTAATTGTCGAAGGTATAAATTTAATTATACATTTGTTAGCGTTTTATAAATTTAATTATACAATGTATTTATTATCGTTCGTTAATTATTGCTATTATTAATTACTATAATTTTAAGATCATTAGGTAAAGTTGTTGGCTTGATAAGTCATGAGTATAGGATTTAAGTTGTCGTTTGATGTCAAATGTTATTAAATAACGTTTATTAATTTAAATTATACAATCTGTTTATTATTGTTCGTTAATTATACATCTCGTTAATTCTATATTATGTTTATTACGGTAAGTTTATTTAACTTTGATGTTAAAGACAATTCGACGCTGGAAAAGTAAAACTTCTAACGTGTCTTTGGAAAATATCACAGAAGACAATTTAAAGTATTTTTTTTAATGTCTTTCATTTTATTAGTTATATGGAAACGCTGAAACTTTCTAGTTTTCCATATAAAAAATAAAATTAGATTTGTTTCTTAAAAAAATTACTTTAAATCGCACTCGTGTGATATTTTTCAAATGCATGTTAGACGTTTTACCTTTGCAGTGTCGAATTGTTGAGTCTAATAAACGATGAGTATAGGAATTGACTTATGATTCTGCTGTTAGTAGTTAATAAAAACTATGCGATAATGGTAAGATGAACAGTTCTGTTGTAGATTTTTGATGAGAAAAGAAATAATAAACGAATAGTGTGTGGTGTATATAATTTTTACACATTTTTACTGAACTTTCTACTGAACCTATATTTTTCGAGTAGAAATGTAAAATTTACTTTTCAAGGACTTTGATGTACAAATATTTATAAGTTTAGTAGTGAATATTCATAAATGAGTTTGCGTAAATTTAAAGAAAGACTATGTCGTGAACGAAACTTATTACACAATGGCAAACTAGACGAAAATTTCAAATGTCGATATCTTGCATGTATTATATTAAGCATAATTTAGTGTAGGGTTTTAAAGACATGTTCTATAAATGAAACGAAACAACTTCCACTATGGAACAATTAATGTTATTTTCAAGGTTTCGGGATGGTCGCCAAAGTTTTTTGGTTTCTTTACTTTATTGTATAACTACGACTCCAGCAACAAATTTAATGCTTTACTGTAGCAGGTCTGTAATAGATAGGTGTTGTATGGCAGGTGTTATATGTAAGCCGGGCGGCGTCGTGGTGAATGTTCACTGATCCCACGGCGCCGACTCAACCGGCGAGAGGGAACCCCGGGGCAGTTTTAGTGGGGTAGGCCCTCCAGTCTGGAGGGAGAGTCCCCACATAACCCCTGAGTCTCCCTGGGCTCAGGGGAATCCATAAAAATTTCCCCCCCGTCAAAAAAAAAAAAGGTGTTATATGTAAATCATCTGTATATTAGTGAATTAAAAAACCTTATCTTATTATACTCATCCGCTCACCCACCTACTAACCCACCCCTAACTCACTCCTAGCCCCCCAATCCAAACCCTAACTCACCCCTAACCTCCCAATCCAAACCCTAACTCACCCCTAACCCCCTAACCCACCCCTAAAATTCCCCATAACCCACCCTCTAACCCACCCCCACATGCCTTATAAATTAATCATAATTGTCAATATTAATTGTTAATCAAAAACATTAAAAAGATTGAAAATTGATTAATTGTTAATTGTAGATATACGCGATTAACGATTGATCAATTGTTAGTTGCGAGAACCGCAATTAATCAATTAATTAATTGTTAATTGCGATACTCGCAACTAACAATTGATCAATTGTTAATTGCTGTTTCGCAATTGACAATTAATTAATTGTCAATCTTTAATTGCCAGAACAATTAAATTTTGCCCAACACTGGCACGACGTACCATACCGTTCTTGTAAGTCTGGCGTACTCGATACGTCTTAAGCACCGTGGTCTGTGGGCAAACCCTTTCACCACCATGGCAAGCATTATAGTGTGTGCCATCAATAGGTACGAGAAGGAGTTCAACCAGCGACTAATTAAATCGAGATTATATGTACATGTAAAAACTTTCCATACCTATTAAATATGGCATCTAATTAATTCGATTTTGGCCTAAACTTGAAGTCCTTGTGAAACTGGCAGCAAATAACTAACGGCTGCTAAATTCAAAAGAAATAATACATAACGCACGACACTAGATTAGATGCGACACGTTCCGATTTCGAAGGAATATGCCGTCTCTTAGTATTTCGATTTCTAAGGGATTGTTTGCCCGTTTTATTAAAGATTGGAAATGATTGTCACATTATTAATGGTTTTGAACGATATTCATATCGTTCGCAAAACAGTGATATTCCTGAAGATCAGACTATGTGGCGGCACCGACAGTCTTCTTCAGGCGATTCGACGTTCAAGAAACAAATTTGCAGGCGGGGAATTCCACTCCTATGCCGTACGCCATATAAATTACACTTGAAATGGTGTGGAAGCGTAACGATTCGTGCGAATCCTAAGTATATCCACAACATAGGGGCAGAACCCCAGCCATCTAGTCCCCCGATAATAGAATGCAGATAGCAGAAAGATTTCATGCAATTCCGTCTGCCTGAAAGTCAATCTCAAAAGCCAGTCAACATATTATTTATTTTAGAATTTAGTAAATACTTAAGTAGTGAATATATTATTTTTAACAAATATATATAAAATGTGTAAACACAATTCGTAAATTAGATACCCTTTGGGTTAAACATGACTTATAATATTTATTTACCCCCTAGATACATAATATTTAGCCTCACCTTCACAATGATCAGCCCTTTTTGACGTACCTATAATTTGCAAATAAACTCATGTTTAGGACCACGGAAGAAAAAAAACAATGGAAGTGCTTTAAGCCTCGATTACTATTAGAGCCGATGTCGCCAAAATTCACACATTCTTAATTTGAAACACTACAAAAACTTGATATTGAATGGTCGTAGTTTCAAATTTAAAAATAAATAACAAATTGTGGATTGTTAATATAATTTAAACTTTACCCTGTTGGCATATCGTTGAAAGTTCATTACCATAAATATCTACTATTACAAATTATGATGTTTTGATATTATATTGAAATTTCAATCAAGGTGCTGCCATCTATCGGTTCATTGCCGTACGACGACAAATTGGAGTTATTAATTTAGTTCTCCAAACAAGAACAAGAAGCGACCATATTGCAGGATTAACAAAAAAAACATTTCGATAAACCAAAAATTAAAAATTTATTAAAATAAGACTCCGATGATATGAAATACCTCCACTGGTAATATTTTTGGTGCGGCTATCATTTTTGCACGTTAAAACATTTTTCTATGGTTTTAGACAATTTGCAAGAAAGAATGGACACAACCATACCATACAAAATGAAAATGGCGGTTTGAGCTCAGATAGGTCTTTCGAGACCTAATGTTGGCACGCGTCTAACGCTAACTAACCACTTCTACTGTATTTATATTTCTGTGCTTAGAACCATTATCTACCAAAGAGGAGCGTAGACGAGTTGTGTTTCTTCAATTAGTAGGTTTTTTAATCTTCTATTTAATCAGGGTTTTTATCGCTAATGATAATGCCAGCCCCATCGTTACAGATCATACAAGTAATAATTATTATATTTTATCCGCCAGGATACTATTAGGCTTTGATAGTATGGAATTGCACATGCCAACGTCTGTTAATCTGATTCCAACCTCTAGTTCTATCCATCTTCGTTCCGCTCTGTTCCGCGTACATTCCACTAAAGCAATGTCTTCTGTGGTATTACAAATAGTACAGTTCGGGGAGTCTACTATCTTCATCAGATGCCTTAGCTCATACTACTGACCAGTCTCATATCTTTCTACATAAGTTTTATTTATACTCGTAGTGCCACTCCCTATCAACCTCTTGGTTATGCGGTAAGGGCACTATGACCTTTGCGATGGAACCCACACAAGAACCATCTAAGTCAGGTCCTAATCCCGGATCAGCAGGTTCGCATGGACGTCCTCCGGTTCTTTGTAAGGCTAGTGCCGTAGGTGAGCCTGGCTGTTCAGGCTCATTTGTGTAAACCAAGGTATCTTTGGCGGTTTATATATATACCTTTTTTCCGTTTATACATATACCTTTACCCAAAGATCTCTTGTCAAAATTACTAGTATTTAATATATAATACAATCAATAACAAAACAACAAAAATAGAGCTCTACTCCGCACCGCTTTTGTAGCTAATGGGCCTTATCTATTGCATTTACTACTAACAGCTGGCAGCGAATTTGGAATTTGCTTCAAAACTTCACCGTAATAGACTTTGTAAATTGCTGTTTAATTTTGTTTCTGGAACTGTGTGTAACGATGTCGTGATGGTAAATTTTTTTTAGGTGAGTAGTTGTAGAAGTACAACTGACTTATCCTCAAGATTTTTACCATTTACAAATCTCAATATAATGACTTTAAATGTGTGAAAAAAGCGATACTGTAATAACAATACCGTAAATCTATACTAGAAAAGCCGTGGTAGCCAAATAGTGGTGCTCGCACCTTTAAGTTTCTCGGAAGTCATGTGCGATATTTAATTTAAAAATTTACCATATGCTTTTCAGTGAAGGAAAACACCTTGATGAAACCTGCACATCGGAGAAGGTTCACAACACTCGGAAAGCGGGTGAAGTCCCCTACCTACGTTGGGCCAGTAGGGTTGATGATGATGGCGTCCATAAATGCAGTCAACAGGGTAAAGGAAGCCCTGACCATTAGACGCAAATGCAAATTATAATCTAAACCGAGCCTTGTGTCAAGACCTCATACTTGGTCATGATAATCTCAACTGCCTCTGTGGACGAACGGTTACCATGGCTGCCATGCAGTGGTCCCAGGTTCGATTCCCGGGCCTGGAGAAATATTTATTTGGCCTACATTTATTTCTCTCGTGAGTTTGGGTGTAATTTGTGGTTGTCTATGTGTGTGTCCATGGCAATCGCGAGACAGCATTTCCCTAGTGCGGAGCTATGTTGAGTGTGTGCGTTATGATAAGTCCGTCTTGGTCGTGACCTCATTATGGTGTTGTTATTAGCGTAACCTAACCAACTTGCCCACTCATTCTCGCCTTACGTTTAATCAATCTTGTGTCATTCATTCTCTCTACATGCCCGAACCATATAAACAACCCCTTTTCTACCTTTGTCACTACATCTTATTCCACGCCGCATCGATCTCTTATCACACAGTTCCGTAATTTGTCCATCAGAGTCACAGGCTTTTATAATAAATATATTATTGAAAACAGCCACAAAACTTTTATATTATTGAAACATTCACGAATCAGATGGACCGATGACGTCAGCGAGGTAAGATTCCTATGATACCTTAAGGCGGGATATTTGAACGCAAACTTATTAGGAGGTGACGGCGCAGAAAATTAATATGGCTTCAAATGAAAACCAAAATTTTGCATGTTCTCTGTAGTAATTAAAGATAACTAAATCCATATACAAATTATTCTTATACTCAATCCAACCATTTATTTAACTTTTGACATATGCATATCTCCGAAGTTCCGTAATTATTGACATACAACCATCATCGAAAAAAAATTCAATACTTCTCTTTTATTTTTTAATTTTAGTAAAGCGACGTGCTCTTTAGCTCCGATATTTATAGAGACAACAGATTATGTAACGAATATTATTCAAGTTGATTAATTTTGGTACCTATGTAATAAATTATAAATAATTATAATAAATTCCTATTGTTTATTAAAATGAATCATCGGATTCTTCTCCATATGAACGGGAATCATCACTTGAAACCGCATTAATATTAATTATTAATTCTTGAGTACACAAATTGTCAAACGCAACATCATGACCCAATCAGACAACCTTTTTTTAACCCGCTCACATTCATTTCGAACTACTTCATAAGTAAAATCATTAAAAAAATTGTTATAAAAAAATAGAATCGCACACGCAAGACATAACTAACTGATTAGAATTCGAGCTATCAAAAGCTAAATAAATGGTTGGACCGAGTATAAATAATTCGTTTCGGATTTTATATGATTGGGTAGAGTACATAAAGTATATCATGTAACAAATTAGCACATACTTTAGACAACAACGTCCTTAGGTGTACGGTATATTTTTTGTAAGACCGTTATTTAATAGTAAATACCTAAAACATTTGATCTATGAAAACAGTTTTTCCCGCTTCTCCTTCCGTAACTTCAATTCACTTGCACTACGGGTCAGAAATACATGCAAAAAAGTACCTACAGCGCTCAAAATTGGTGAGTCATATATCAACGACCACTGTGTACTGAAAAATAATTAGTTCTGCCACGAGCAATCCACTGTTATTTTGATCTCTGATGTTTACGTACAGAACTGAAATATAAAAGCGAGCATCTGCCATGCGTCCGCGCTGTCTTTATTTGTATATTACATATAAATTTTATTTGCATACCAGTCTCCACGAACATTTAAATTCAACTTTTATTTTTAATCTCGCTGACGGTGAACACTAACTCCAACATAATAACATTTCTTTTTAGCGGTAATCCAGCTGCGTTTGTTGCACAAAACTCGTTAAAAATACCCTACTTCTGTTTGTTGAGTTAAAGGGATCGGAAAACTAATTTATCTTGGACTGCAACTGTCTGAGTACGTCGGTTGAACAAGTAGATTTTGTGGTTACCAGTTGCTATTTCCATGGCCGCAGTAATGTTATTATTGTACTTGTATTTTATTTCGTAATTTGCAACCGCGTTCAGAGAATACTCAGAGCTCGAAATGCTTTGTAAAATGAAAATGACATTATTCCTGGAAAATGAAGGGTGCCGCCGCAAACGATTGTATACAACACCCGTGTCATTGTAAAAATTGGGAAGTAAAATCATTATACTCTGCCATCAAACACTCAGGAATAAGTAAAGCCCTCATAACGTAATCCCGGCCTTTCAACCTTTTGTAAAACTCATTAAAACGTAAAACAACTGGGTCACTTGATTTAAATTTGCCTTTTGACGAGAGTTGCAACGAATAGTATATTCGGCATCTGGCCGAATACTGAATATTTGACCAGGAGTGTGACCGAATAGACGAATGTGCGGCCAAACTGTGAATAGTTAGTCATGATGATCAGCCTACGCACTTACGAAAATTGACACTAAAAACATTACTTATTAACTTTAGTTACGATAAATAATTTTGTATATGAAACATAAAAGATAATTTAATAAATTATCGTTTTTATTTATTGACTTATTTAAGAAAGTAATTGCTTATTTCGCTTTAAATTAAACTTTCAAAAACAAATTTTATTTTGTGTTCAAATAAGCATTAGTTGGTAGATTTTGTTAGCGTTTATTTAATCATGAGTAAACTACATAATAAGCTACTAGTATTTATTTGAAATTCGACCTATTTTGGTGTCTTAGAAATATAGCTTAGCCAAGTATTTGGTATTCGGCCGAATAGTTATTCAATATTCGGTATTTGGCCGAATAAGCCGAATAAGTCGAATAAGCCGAATGTCGAGTAACGTTTTTATTAAAAACGTCTGTACACTCGTTACACGTGTGGGTGTAATTTTCATTCGATAATTCAAGTTACTCTAATTAAGAACACAAATAATACACATTCTTAATCTGTAACGATAAGACGATGCTTTCTTCTAGGTAGAAGAAAAAGGTGTTGTGAAGGTTCACAACAACTTCAATTTCATATTAAACTAAAACTCTTTTATTGTTCCAATTCTGAAAATTTGTAACGACCAAATTGAAATTTCTTTATTGTGTATAGATATAGCGCACTGTAAGTTTCCGGAATTAATAAGAAAAAAATACTATAAATGGTCTGAAATTAATTTACTGTTTCTCAATATATTCTCCGTTAGCGTTAATGTACTTTTTCATACGAATGAACCAATTTTGAAAACATTTATGCCACTCCTCCACGTGGGACCTACAATGAGCCCGAACAATAGTTTGCTTTTAAAAACATTATGCGCGATTTATATCCGAAAATATATAGTTTAATTTCCATACTCAACAAAATGCTAATCCGTTTTAATAGTCTTAGAAGACAAAAAAAAATTATACTGACATCGTGTCAAACAAATTTTACATGTTCAACTTGAAACAGTTATATAGTCATTTCATTTGTTGATTTTGTCTAAAATGTAGAAGCTTCTAATATATAAAGCAGCTGAGTTGGCATACAAAGATGAAGATTGTAGATAAAATCAAGAAATAAAAGCACTATACCAAATTTCAAAGAATTAAATTCAAGTTGCTCTTATATTGCCCTCTCTGGTGGCAAGATCATATCTTACGCTGATGACACAGTCCTATTATTCAGTGCCCAAAGTTGGAATGAAATCTTTACACAAGCTCAATTTGGTTTAAACTCGGTAACCGACTGGCTTAGAGCAAATGCCTTGACACTTAATACTACCAAAACTAAATACATCACTTTCTCCTATAATATTTCCTCACAACCTGTTGAGAATGCTTACTCAATAGTAGTTCACAATTGTGTTGGTCCTCGATCTCTTGGATGCCTCTGTACTTGCTCAAAACTGGACAGCACAAGCAATATTAAATATTTAGGTGTCATAATTGACTAACATCTCAATTTCAAACAGCATATAGTGGCGCTAACTTCTAGAGTTCGAAAATTGATTTATGTTTTTAAAAATTTAAGATACTCGGCCAGCAGCGCCCTTCTCAAATCAGTTTATTTAGCCCTTTGTCAATCACTGTTACTTTACTGCGTTACATCCTAGGGCGGTGCACATAAGACCACTCTGATGCACCTGGAAAGAGCGCAGAGAGCTGTTCTTAAAGTGATCAACTTTCAACCTTTCGATTACCCAACCCACAAATTACTAAACGAGTGCGATGTTCTATCTGTTCGGCAACTGTTTATCCTGCAAATAATTTTGAAAACGCAATCAATTACTCCATATGATTACATGACTGTAACTAAGCAACGACGACACGATCCCTTTTCATCTCGTACACAACTTCGCACAGCACACTCACATAGATTCTTCTGCTTCCTTGGCACATTACTTTATTTTAAAATAAATTCTACTTTGCATTATTTTCATATGAATAAAACTGAATGTAAAAAGATCGTCAAATTTTGGCTTAAGATACCTACAATGATACCGAGGACTTGTTGGAACTTATTTCATAATTTATATTTATATAATAAGTAATGTTTAACTACTTATCTTTTATAAATTATAACTACTTATAACTACTTATCTTTTATTTGTTAAATTTATAAAAATCTTTATTTTTTTAAGCTTTGTTATGAAAAATACACTATTATGCCTAAAATACAGGTACACATGTACTTAGTTTAGGCATTGCAATTGCACTATTAGGCACTAAGATAAAAATGTTTAATTTTACCATGATTATTTTATATAATTTAGATTTTTTTTGTTTTGTATATTACTGTTTATTTTAATATTTTATTTTCAATTACATTGTTTTCATTACACTTGTATTAGATTCAGTCATATTGAAATAAATTTATCTTATTTATCTTAAATTCCAATAATTGATCCTCAATACAATTAGATTGCATTGTAAGTTAAAAACAATACGATGTACAAAAATCTGCCTTGTCTTGTCAAACGAATTTTAAACGTTGTCGTCGAAACACCTGTACAAACATTTTGAGTCACCATAGCACCTGTAACCAGAGCCCGAAATAGGGTATAGTTACGTACTTAAACTTCGAAGAACTGGCCTGCTTGTATTTCGGAATTTTACAATTTAGTTTCACCCTCACCGTCCCTCCTTCGGTGTAGAAAGTTCTGAAAACTCGATTCTTATTTCATTAAGTTACCACTCATTCATTTGCTTCATCTTTCCTGACGTGCGCGGTATGGGAATGATATACATTGCCGGCTTTTCTTGCCGAAAGCTACTATTTAAGGCTATTCAAGACTAGAGTTAACAAGTATTTTACTGGACATGCGCGTAACATCGTAACGTGCTTTTTTACGTGGGGAAATCCTCAAGGACACCTATGTGCTGCGAGGGCAACAGGGAGATTATGTTGGACTCCTGCTGACTAAAACCCCACGGTTGTTCGATCCCTGCGCCTTGTACCGGGAATACGGGAACGCTTTCGCACTCTTCCGCGGTCCCTTTCCCGTTGGAGTGGAGTTGGAGAAACTCCACCCCACCCATAGTAAAGGTTTCTTAGTGAAGAGGAGTGCGCAGGAACACCGCGCGCGCCAACTTTCACTTAACATGAGGTGATGTTGTGGCCTAATGTTTTTGATTGTAAATAAAAGTATCATTTCGGAATATCTGAGGGAGGTATCGTCCACTCCATGCTTACTTGAAATTTAGGTAAATATACCTTGCGTATTTCGATCTCCAGTAGTGCTAAAGAAGAAAGACGAAGATTCTAGACAAAATCAAGAAAAGAAACCATGATACATTATTGTAAAACACCAAAATAAATATTTTGAGTCACCTCAGCAGCTGTATTGACGTAGAAACTGAACGAACCGGTATGTAGCGTTCAAAGCATTTCCAGATCGACGAACTTATTTGTAATATGGCAAAGAAACGTTAAAATATGTATATCAAATGTGAGTTACATTGACTCATAGTAGCCAAGAACACCATGTAACACGATTTTTGTTTCCGAGTTATCAATATAATTTTCTAATTAGTTCAATCATAAAAACGAGAAAAATCTTTATTTCCCCGCAAAAAACTTTGCTTTTCTGGTCACGACAGGAAATGTACAAATTTTCGAGTTTCTCTCCGCTTAAAGACCAAAAAGGGAAGAGCTCCTTCTGAAAGAGTTCGTCCAGGACAGTACTGCCAGCTTACCTATTTCTGCTTTCAGCATTATTGTGTTCCGGTTGTGAAGGGTAAGTGTGCTGGTAAAATTACAGGCACATGGGACTTGTCAACTTATGTGTCAGGGTGACGGGCGCAGAGGCAGTGCCCCTCAGATCTTTGCGATTTAAAGCTCTGAGGACACTGCAACTGTTATGAACAGGCGTGTAGCTTACCATCAGGCGCACAACTTGCTCGTCCCGTCACTTGGTATTATAAAAAAAATACAAATGTCTTGATTCAAACCTCGCCAATTACAAACGTTATAGACGGCTATCGTCTGTTATACCGAAGTTTTCGATTTTAGACTTTGTTTATATAACATACAGTACAAATCGTCTTTAGTTATTACCCACTTTCAAATGTACAGACATAATGATTAGTCTAGACGAGCGATCGTCTTTTGTTAACGATCCACTCTAATTTTTTACTGCCTCTCTAAAAATCTTTATTATTTCATACTTTCCTATCAGATCAACGTAGACTATTATTAAATACATATTTTCGTTCCCAAAGGAGTGATTGCTTTGATTAATGATGAGGGCACTTTTAAAATTCCTTTTATACTTTTTTTTTTCTACATTAATAGCAGTAGAGTTTACCTTTACCTATTTCTGTCGCCAAGCAGTAATGTGAGCGTTATTGTGTTCTGGTTTTGAAAACTGAGTGTGCTGGTGACATTACAGGCAAAATGGACTTGTCAACTTATGTCTCAAGTTAACAGGCACAGTGGCAGTGCCCCTCAGTTTTTGCGATTTAAAGCTTTGAGTGGCACTGCAACTGTTATGGAAAGCCGTGTAGCTTACCATCAGGTGCACGACTTCTTCGTCCCGTCACTAGATATTATAAAACAGGCTAAAAGTGCTGGTGACATTACAGGAACAAGGAGTTCCTTGTTTGACAAGTTTGTCAACTAATGTCTCAGGGTGACAGGCGCAGTGGCAGTGTCCCTCAGATGTTTGCGGTCACCGG
This sequence comes from Hyposmocoma kahamanoa, assembly GCF_003589595.1. Taxonomy (NCBI): domain Eukaryota; kingdom Metazoa; phylum Arthropoda; class Insecta; order Lepidoptera; family Cosmopterigidae; genus Hyposmocoma; species Hyposmocoma kahamanoa. The sequence goes on from NW_020653853.1 coordinate 9,681,070, forward strand.
AAGAGGAGCGGGAAAAACTGTTGCTGTGTAGTTAGGACGTACTTTATCCGATCATATAAAACCCGAAAACAGGGTATAATAAAAATCTAAAACGAATTATTTAACAATAAAATATCTAACTTAGCACTTAATTTTTATATTGAGATACTTATTCTCTTTAAGTACTAGAGAGAACCTGCTAAATTATAGTTTTCAAGTGAAGCCCTATTAGTTATTAAATTCACATCAAAATTTGCAAATTGCTCAGGGATAATGACACGCCGCGCCGCCCGCTGCCCGGTCAGTCGCCATCGGGCGCTTGTAGACGTCGGTTCGTATTTTATTCATATTAATTTACAGCACGCGGATTGTGGGACGCGAGAGGCGACCCCCACACATCATCTCCTAAGTTCAAAGTGTATTCCATAGCATTTAAGTTTATTTGAAAAGCAATCCTTCAGGGAAGTCAGCGTAGTGAACAAGCAGTAGCTCAAAAGTAGCTTAAATGTGACGTTTTCAAGTGTAAATTTATTTTACCTATGGAATAAATGATTCTTTGACTTTGACCTTAGCTATTTCTGCCATCAAGCAGTAATGTGAGCATTACTGCATTCCGGTTTTGAACGGTAACGGCACTGATGAAATTATAAGGTGACGGGCGCAGTGACAGTGTCCCTCAGATCTTTGTGATTAAAAGCTCTGAGTGATTCTGCAACTGTTATGAACTGCCGTATCGCTTATCACCAGGCGCACGACTTGTTCGTCCCGTCACCTGGTATCAAAAAAAATTATGGTCAAAAAATTTGGCAAGGCACCTGGTCTTTTCTTTACAATTCTTTGTCTTCTGCATCATGCATGGATATGAAACATTGTGTTCGTAATGTTACGATGATAAGGTAAATAAGATAATCTCAGTACACAGTACGAAAAAACCGACCTCAAAAGTCATTCATCCACTAGTTTGCCACCCTTAGAGGTGGAATATTTTCTTCAAATTTAAATAGCACCACTTCTGAGGTATCCTCTTCCCAACAAAAAAAGAATCATCAAAATTGGTTCACAGAGTTATCGCGTAACATACATACAAAAAACAGTACAGTCGAGTTGAGAACCTGGTCCTTTTTTGAAGTCGGTTAAAAAAATCTATTATATGAAAAGTGATACGTGTTTAGAAATCGAACATTTTTTTTAATAAAAACCCTCTTCACATCTCTCCTAAGCCATTCTTATTGGGTCAGTGGAAGAATCCGATAAGACGGGATATTTTTATGAAAGCAATAAAAGGATCAGACATCTTGAGAACCTTATATTTCATCCGCAACAGGTCGCATTGTGATGTTATTGAGATTTCATTGGCACAAGGAGAGAGAAAATATACAACATAATCATATAATAAGTACTGAATTATACTTTTTATGATACCCAGTGACGGGACGAAGTCATGTTATGCGCCTGGTGGTAAGCGGCCTGTCATAACAGTTGCAGTGCCCCTTAGAGCTTTGAATCGCAAAGAGCTGAAGGATAGTGCCTCTGCGGCTGTCACTCTGGGACATAAGTTGAAGTCCCATGTGCCTGTAATTTCACTCAATTCAATTCAATCATCATTAATCAATAAAACCTATTTCGACCCATACATTTTCATTTCAATATCCGTAAAGACCTGGGAAAAGTTTTCAAAATTACCCATTTTTTTTAATACTCTTACTTCGTCATGAAAATATTTAATGTTAAATATTTAATATATTTAAAGTTAATACATACTTTTGAATAAAATATTGTTTAAGAGCGGCAAGAATCCCTGCTTTCTTTGAAAAGAAAACAGACACTTAAGATACAAAAGTAAACTTAAAAAAACGAAAGTTACAAAATACTTATAATATAGTATAACATCGATGTCTATAACAGCTATGTTGTTACATACATTACAATATAATTGTGAACTCGCACGTTAGCTTTTAGAAAGTCCTTAATACTAATATTTAATTACGTGCAAAAGTTTCTGGACATTCGTATTGAAAAGTTCACTGCTTAATTAATTATGTGCTAATATTCCATTTGCGGCATCAAGTTGTAAAACCCAGAAAACAACGACCAAAACCAGTAGTTATTTTCCCAATTCGGTCCTACCGGGAATCGAACCCGGGACCTCCCCATTCAGCACCCACAGTGTAAAGAACAAAAATAAAGAACTACATTCGTATATAATCAAACATTTCATGAAGTAGGTACATAATGTTTTATTTCTATGGGGCGTGCGCGCCTTTAATGAAATAGGTTATTATTGTAAAGTTAAGTAACTGTAATACATAGCAAAACAACATTAGGTCTAGTACAAAGGGAGCGTGCAGAGAATCCCTTATAGATGGTTCATTAAGTTCAGTACCTACTTCGTTCTGCGCTCTTGATATCGTACTGAATGTTGACATTGGCCTTTGTTGACTACACGACTATATAGCTTTAAGAATCCTCTTACACAAAAAACCTGGCTGAATAGATGCAGTCAATAAAAAAAAATTCAAATACGGAATTCTAAAGAATATTGAGAATCGAAAAACATAATTTATTACAACACCATCTATTTGTACCACACGTGCAAAATCCTTTAATGTTTGGTCACACTGGCTTAGTATTCTAGTGCCCCTATTATCCAATCGAACGATCCGGTTAAAATATCAAATAGTTCTGAATCGGGGTCCAGGTTGATAATTTTTCCTAGTGTTGGATCTTTGCACAAACTAGTGGAGTAATTTCGTGATCGTGATTTTCTGCAAACTTTGGCTGTATAATACGAGTTAATACCGTAAAGGTTAATACAGTACTTGATCAAAATACTATATTTTCACTGCTTAAATGGCTAGCCTATACGTATGGAAACATACTTCTGAAGTAGTTTAAAGTCTCGTTTTTACCGAGATTTCGAGACCGCACCGAGTTTCGATTTTCATTTCCGGGACGTAATAATGCGTGGGGCGCTCTTGAAGTTTCCGGAATGAATAAGAAAAAAATAGTATAAATGGTCTGAAATTAATTTATTGTTTCTCAAAATATTTTAACTGAAACTGAAACATATTTTTCATACTCTTCGACAGCCTCTTCAGATGATGAAAATCGCTAACCGCGTAACTGGTTCTTAATTTTTGGAAATAAATAAAAGTCACAAGGTGCCAGGTCGGGACTGTACGCGGGATGGCCCATAAGGTCAACGTTGTTAACCTTCGAAAATTCATTTGTCTGTCTGGCCGTGTGAGAACTGGCATTATCGTGGTGCAAGATGATACGGCGTTTATGGTTATTTTTAAGGAGTTTATCAATAACTTCCGGCAAACAAATGGTCGTGTACCTATCAGTATTCACGGTACAACGATTCTCCTAAGCAACAGTAGCCACGTGTCCAGTTTTATTAAAAAAAGAAGCAATCGTCCGCTTAGAGACACTGCACGCGCCCCACTTTGGTAGGTTTCGGATCATCTCGAAGGATCCATTCGCTCGATTGTTGCTTTGTTTTGGGATTGTAAATATAAATCCATGTTTCGTCACCTGTCACTATGTCCCACACCAAATTTGACGCCCCTTCGTTGAATCTGGTAAGCATGGCATTGCACCAAGTGACGCGATCCATTTTTTAAGCCTCAGTCAAATTGTGTGGGATCCACCGAGAGCACAACTTTTTCACACCCAAATGTTTGTGTAGTATTGATTATATTTGACTCATGCCTGTGCCTAAAGATGCCCGAATCTCATGGCATGTCACATGCCTGTCTGTTTTGATCATACGGTGCACAGCATCGATGTTTTTGTTGTTCACAGCAGTGGACGGGCAACCATCACGAAATTCGTCACTGAGATTCACACGACCACGTTTGAATTCTGCAAACCAGCTGTAAATAGTCGTCTTGCAAGGTGCTTCACCGCCAAATGCAGTTTGAAGCTGAGCGAAGCTCCGCTGAGCTGTTGCATTACACTTAGTCGTAGAAAATCATACTACGAAAATTTTCACGAGTTAAATCCATGGTGATGTTGACAACCAATTTCTAAAATGACGCCACAATGTAAAAACAGGTGACAGTCACATGGAACAAACTGTATTCTACAGCCAAAGAGTACCATTTTCAAATGTTGTAATTACTTTTTAAATATTGTGTATGTAAGTGGCCAGTTCCGGAAACTTATAGTGCGCCCTATGTAAATGAAGCCATAGTATGCGAATGTAACCCATAGTGACACTCTGGCAATACAGGTTGGGGACTTCACACGTTTTTAACGGTTATGAATATTTTTCGACATGCAGGTTTCATTACGATGTTTTCCTTCATCGTTAGCGAAGCACACTTAACATGAAAAATGTATGCAACTTAAAAATTAAAATCTTATGTACAGGGATTCGAGCTGCTCGACCTCGCAATTGAGAAGCAGCCGTCGTAATTGATATCAGTATCTAACAATTTTTACTTTATTAAAGTTTGTTAAAAGTAAAGGACGAAATGTTCATTTCTAAATGGACTTCATGAAAGCGAGAGATCTTTTACTTCAAGGTAACTCAATTTATGCCAAGAGCGTCGAGTATATTACCAGAAATAGATACGAAATAAGGGCCATACATTCGTGGTGACTCATCAGTGATACATCACTTATAAATATCAAATCTAGTCCTGCGTAACTGTGCGCCTGAATTGTCTCCTGTTCTCACACGCTTGTACCGCCTTTCACTTGAGACTGGTGTAGTTCCCAGGTCGCGGAAGCTTACAAACGTGCAAACTGTGCCAAAAAAGGGAAGCAGAGCTAACCCTGTCAATTATAGACCTATCTCAACCACTTCCATACTCTGCAAGACTATGGAACGTGTACTCAACGACCGTCTCTGTCATACCTTGAAGACAACGACCTCCTCAGTGATCGCCAGTACGGATTCCGACGAGCGCGATCTACTGGGGATCTTCTTGTGTATGCCTGTCACATATGGAGCGAGGCTATAGAAAAGCAAGGCGAAGCACTTGCAGTATCTTTGGACATTTCTAAAGCTTTTGACAGGGTCTGGCACGCAAGCCTATTAAGTAAGGTTCCCTCTTGTGGGCTTCCCACTGACCTTTGCAATTGGATCTCGGATTTCTTGAGCGAAAGTTCGATTCGAGTGGTCTTAGAAGGCTACTCTTCCGAACATATGGCGATTGATGCCGGAGTTCCTCAGGGTTCCGTACTGTTTGCAACTTTCTTTCTGCTGCATATCAATGATATGTTAATTCCAGGTACCTTTGCGTATGCTGATGACAGCACAATTGTAGATAGGTACTTGACCAATGCGAGGATCAGTGGAGAGGAAATACAGTCTTGTCGAGAGTCCATAGTTAGTCGTTTGGATTTGACGCTCAAGGCAGTCTCCGATTGGCGATGCCAATCTGGTCAAATTTAACGCTACCAAAACGCAGGCGTGTCTATTCTCCACAAAACGGAGTCCCTTTGAGCTGACTCCGACTTTTCGTGATATATCCATACCGATTATACTTACATACTTAGAACATGCTTGGAATGGATCTGTAGTGTTCAATTTGAACTTCGGCAGATACATTGAATCCATGGTCAAAAATGCAACAAAGAAGTTTGGCATCCTTTCCAGGGTGAGGTGTTACTTTACACCAGGACAGTTGCTTCAGCTATACCAAGCGCAAGTCCGGTCGTGCTTGGAGTACTGCTGCCACCTTTGGGATGGTTATGCTACATACCAACTGGCCACTTTGGATTCAATTGATAACCGTGTCAAGAGGCTTATGGGTGACGGAATTAGTGGAGGCGAAGCTGCAGAGCCTTGAACACCGCCGTAAAATTGCCCGCTTATCGGTATTTTATAGGATATATCACGGAGAGTGTGCAATTGAATTACACGATTTAATTCCGCCTTCCCCTTTCCATCACCGGAAGACTAGGCGTAGGCTTGGGTTCCACCCCTATGTTGTGGATATTCCAAAGATTCGCACGAAGCGTTATGCTTCCACATTTATATCTTTTTTATTATTTATACTTGTTCCCTGAACGTTATGACTTAGGCCTTTTCAAGGCGAGAGTGAATAGGCATTATTTAGGTGTGCATACTCCATTGTCGACCTCATCGTCACTTTCCATCGGGTGAGATGGAGGTCAAATGCGCACTTTTATTTATAAAAAAAAAAATTGAAAAAACTCGTTTGCACTGAAATGTGGACAGCGCCAACAACAACTGACCTCTGTGTACGTCTCCGTATATTCCAAAAATATTCTGAATTTATTGTAGTAAAGATAATTATCTAACAATAGCGTGCTGTTCCATTCGGTGGTGTGGGGAAAAACAGCAAAACATCTCATTACAAAACAAACGCAATTAAATGTCATCGGTAATTAAAAATTAAATATGTAATTTTGCAATTTTCGTCCATTACAGCCATCGAGATACCAGAAATAGAGACGAAATAAGGGCCATATATTCCCGGTAACACATTAGCGATACGGCTCTTATAAATATCAACTCCCGTTTGCACTGAAATATAGACAGGCCAACTACTGACCTGTGTGTACGTCTCCGTATATTCCAAAAAATATTCTGTATTTATTTTAGTAAAGATAATATCTCGCACAATTCCGTGCTGTTCTGTTCGGTGGTGTGGGAAAAACAGCAAAACATCTAATTACAAAACAAACGAAATCACATTTCACCGGCAATTAAATATTGAATATGTAATTTTGCAATTTTCGTCCATTATAACAAAGTTCAAGTTAACTGGTCGATTTGAAGTGAAACAGTTGACGACACTCATCAATTGTTTCGAACTCGGGCTAGCCAATCGGAGCGCAGTTGTCACAGTAATGATATGGCAGAATAGTTTTCAAACAAATTAAATGACATTTCGTCTCTGTTTCTGGTTATATACTCGTTGGCCAAAAGATATTTATTTAAATTTAGACCATTTTGATCGAAATTGAATACCTAACATTTAAGGATTTTTTGAAATTAATATAAATGTATGTTTTATTGTCTGCATAACTAACGTCAATGGAAAAACCGCTTGCATTGTAGAGATTCTAACTGACAAGATGAAATGAAATGGAGTCTTTCGCCGTTTCAGGAAGCGGTGTGAATAAAAGATGTTGTTTTGGACCAAGGTTGAAAGTAGAACAAAAATTATATCTTGTTTATTACGTACATCGCAAGTGTTTTAAAATAAGACTCGTAATACCTTAGCTAAAGCGTTACGTTGTCAATAATTTAAATATTACCAGTGTTAAACTTCAGACAACTGTAGCTACAGAAAGACATAGAAAAAGAACTTTTGCACCCTTTTTGATGATTTCATATATTTTACCGAGTTCTTAGGTTTTCGCGATTACACATAGGAAATGAAACTATTTTTCCGGATTTAAATAGCGTATGTTTGTTTTTACAAACAAACAAAGGTTTGTTTAAAAAACACACAAGGTGCTCTACTGCTACTAGAATAAACTAAATAATGTAACAAATTTACAAATTAGTGTTCTTTTATTCTATAATTTTCAATATTGTGATGAAATCATAAAAAAAGTTTTATCGGGTCTAAATCGCGTAAGTATATACGTTTTTTCAAACAAACCAACGTTTAGGGCTCTTTACATCGGTCCCATTGTCACGGCTGGCTGAATAGATATGGGTAATTCTTATTCTCTAATTCTTATTCGCAAATAACTGATACCTAATGAGAAGTGCGTGTTTTTGCAATATATTGAAAAGCAAAAATTAATCACATGATAAACAATTACTAAATGTATATTTACCATTTGCCATATTACAAGAATATAAATGCAATACATAATATATTTTTGTTTGGCCGGAACTATATGAAATGTCACGACCATGTCGTGTGACTTTCCTGAAATTGCAACACTAAACCTAAACTAATAAAATATTATAAACATAACTCAGATTTCTACCTCTTATCTATGAATTGTTATGTAGCCCCAATAAATTAATATCAATATTTCTGTAGAAACAAATAAACAACGCTTTACTTTTTAGAAAACTTTTTGTGACTTGTTTTTTTATTAAGTTCATGGTCAAATACAAAAATCTACCTGTCGTAATTTTTAGAACTAAACATCGGGCAACATCAATAATTATATACTTCTAGTGGCAACTCCTCAAATGATTGCTTTTCGCGATGGCGTTCATTGTTGTGGTGTCGAATAACTAATTTCGAAAACATTTCTTTTGGAAACTGTCGAGGATAACGTATCACAACTGTGGATTTGTAAATATTCGATTTACTTGTAAATTTTAGCATATATTGTATGTTTATATAGCGGGATTACTATGCTTATAATTAAGCCAATATTCAATTAAAGACTTTAAGGGTATGAGTGGCATGGCGCAAAAATGTCACAACCATAGGTGTCATAGCCGCGTTTTCGTAAACATCACGGTTGCAACAATCTTCCACGGTTATGACATTGGACCAGTGCAAGTGCCTTTTAATTATAATTTTATAGGCATAAAAGTCTAAGCTTTGAGGCAGGAGTCTTACAATCGCGTGTGGTACCTTGCATTTCTAAATACTAAGTTTCGGCATTGCATCCATGGCCAAAAATGCAGCCATGAAACTTGGCATCCTTTCAAAGGCGTGGCGATACTTCACACTGGGACAGCCCCACAGTGAGCAGCCCCGGGTGCGCATACAGTACCCTCCCTATTTTTCAGATAGGCACCGGAGCTGTAGGCACGCTCACTTCCCGTCGCGGTTGCCACCTAAGCCGTACTCTAAAGTCCACTACCCTCACTTCCCGACGCTGAAAAACGGCGTCTCTCCAGTTCCCAACAACCTAAGGAGCTGGAAGGACCGGAGGATATCTAGCTCATCCTCTACTAGCTAGCTTTCCGGGCTAATGTCAGAGATGCCGGTCGTAGTGTCCTGCGACCATGTTTGGACATAGCTTTCGACTTATAGGGCAACTCACTTGTCCCGCGCGTCTCCTCGACTTATGTCCTCGTCTTATGTCCTCGTCTAGACAGCTACTAAGACGCGCTAGCTGCGCACGAGGCAGACGCCCCGGCCACACACCACCGGGGCAGACAAACATGTCCGTCTCTGCAGCTCACTACAAACCCCAGCGAGTCCATACCTAAGTCCGGATCCACCACAGACGCCCGTGAAGGCGTATCACTATCGGAGGGCTCGTCCTGGACGCCCGCTGTACCCTGATCTTACCGGGGAGCCCGTAGTTTCTCCGGAATACCCTATCATCTCTCGGGTCGGTATATAGGAACTTCACCCCTGGACAGTTGCTTCAACTGTACGAAGCACAAGTTCGGTCTCGTATGGAGTACTGCTGCCACCTACGGAATGGTTCTGCTAAGTGTCGACTCTGCATTCACTAGAAAGGCGTGCCAAAAGGCTTTTAGATGAACAAAACCATTCCACAGCAGACTAAACAGCTTAAAAGACGTCCTTCACTACCTATTTGACGTGTGTAATTTACTCGCACTTAAAAAAAGCGTTGGCTCATTTAATTACCAACTAGAATGTTACTGTTCTACGTATTGCGAGTGATGGACCCAGTAGCCAATATAAAAATAAAAACAATTTTTGTTTATTACAAACATCTTTTAAAAACGTTTCAACACTCACACACGTCACTCCCATGTCTGTAATGTCACAACCGTGATTTTAACTCATCTTTTCAGCTACTTCTGAAGGTTTTTAAGCTTGACGAAACTAACGAAATCGCTATTTTTACGTAATACTTACCATGATTAAAAAAAAATAAAAAATAATATTTATATTATATATTTTTTTCATTTTTCTGACACCAATTTTGAGAATGACCCATATAGTAGATTTTTCCGTATATTTCTTATAGTGACCCGAAAAAACGAATTCATAAAGACTAAATTACTGAATACACATTAAAACGTACAGCAAAAGAAATTTGATAACTTTGGTAAATATGACGGTCATTGTCGGACTAGTGTTTACTACTTAATATCTTTGGCAATTTTTATTATTTAACAATTCGAGTTTTTTATAGTGCAATATTATTTAACATTCGAATACTGTATCGTGAAGTATTATTTAATAATTACACGATAATATACTTGAATAATTAAATAATAAAAATTACTACGAAAATTAGTTAGTGAACATTAGTCCGAGACTAACCGATTACATGGTTAGCATGGAAAAGTCGTATATTCTAAAAATGTCGTGAACGACGACGGCTTCGTAACATAAAAAGACAAATCTAAATATTGTTGCTGTCTCTTGTTTAAAAGTAATTAAAAAACAAAGTACCTATCTTAAAAAGTCATAAATAAGTATTACAAGTTAACCCGAGTTAATCTGAGCTGCCGAAAACTTTTTAAAAAGTCTAAAAAGTAAAAACGGTGGTGTCCAATGAAAATTACACCAATCTTTTAATCCAGTGGTGAGGAGGGTCGCCTTGAATATAAACGTCAGCTCATTTGAATTGAAAGCTGGGAAGGCCTTTTCAGTCTCAGAGTAAGGGGAAAAGGCTACAAATTGCGTTCGTGGTTTAATCTATTAAGCCACGACTCGGAGATTGTCTTCCGAGTGAACTGATTTTGACAATGTGTCAAGAGACTTTTCTACGCTCTACAAATAAGATAGTCTAACTGTACTAATTTCATTATAGAGATATTTTATTTTCATTATATTTTATTAACAAATGTTACAAGGCAAGTTGAAAACAAGTCTCGAAGAGGCGTTATTTCATGTATACAAGGTTATTTTCAATTAAACTCAAAGAACTTCATACGGCGTTCCAATATTTTAATGATAAAACAAACAACTTCTGTTTGACGACTTTTCTGCCCTCCTTGTTACTAACGTATTTGTCTTTCGTTAACTTTTGAGACAATGGCACCTAGTTTTTTTTTCTAGTAAAAAATGACAATGACGCTGATTTTGCTTAATAAAAAAACTGGAACTAAATAAGATATACAAAAAAAAACAATTAGAGGGGGTCGTAGATCTCGTTTCTGCAGCTGATCCCAGATATGTAATTACTCACAACTACATTAAAAATATTTTGACTGAAAAGTTATATTACAAAATTGAAGACTACGTGTTAGATAAAGTTGTATGGAAAGATAACATGGCTCTAGATTGCACACAAATTTGATTCAAAGTGTATTCCATAGCATTTAAGTTTATTTGAAAAGAGAGTTTCTTGCTCGTTCTTCTCAGGGAAGACAGCGTAGTGAACGAGCAGTAGCTTAAATGTGACGTTTTCAAGTGTAAATGCATTTTACCTATGGAATAAATGATTCTTTGAGTTTGACTTAATTTCGCTGAAAATTTTGATTGCGTTAATTATGATAACGAGGCAGTTTTAGATATTGGTACTATTTTGTTTTGTTTACCCAACATACAAACCGATGGAACAGCCGATTCAGGTAACCTACAAAGTCGTAAAAGTAAAAAAAACTTATTTTGTTGATAATATATAAATAACAAGTAATAATGATCCTCTTTTACAATAAGGTTATTCCTGAATGCGCATCTGTCATTTTTTGTATGTCAGATCGCATTGTATATGCATGACCAAAAAGAGTCCGTGCCAACCGATGTAAATCCTACAATATTATTTATAAGTTTTTTACACAATTCTGCGCAGAAAGAACATCAGTTTTACATTACAAATGAATTACCTTATCACTCTACATAGTAGCGGAATGGTGACAGTGACGAGACAACTGTTTTCATACGCGTCATATGGAATGACTTCGCCGTTACACCGCCCCGCCCCGTCACGAGATGTTTGTTTGTCCAGAATTGTAGGTATTTAAGGTACGGTAAGTATTATCGTTATCTATGAAATATTCTAGGCGCGATGGCAATATTTCTATATGTCAAAATTGCAGATTACGAAGTCTACATCATTATTAATCTAAAATAGTTGCGTAAATAGAACCCACCGCTTGCTTGATCTATTCCTACTTCAAAATCCCCCGTTGGCCTAGAAAGCGTAACGTCTCTGACATGCAGTACATTTACTGGGATTTCAGCGTTGTGCACACCATTGAGTCTTGGATGTTCCATTTCGAACGGAAATTGGAGTGTTTGTGAAGTCATTATACAATCAAATAAGGTTATCGAATGCGATTTAGTGATAACTGGAGTTAGTGCCTCATGAATATCGTTGATAGGAATATATTGACACCGCGTACAATCCATTCAGAGGTACAATAACGCAAAGTGATGCTTTTATGTTTATCTGCCTACCACGATGAGAAAAGGGCCTGAAGTGTATTTAGGTATGTATTATCCAAACTCTTAAGTCTGAAGTTAAGTAAATTGTCGTATTCAATATGGCGTCGTCATATTCAACATGGCGGCGCTATTTATTTAAAAATTGATTTAAACCTTATAGCTCGTTGAGAGATACGGGAAAGAGAGAACTCGTAAAAGGAGCAGGTAAAGAAATCTTGCTTGCATCAATCTTCAAATTCAGAATCTCGAGCGCGTTTCAAGATCCCCCAAAGGTCACACGACATAATATTTCACTCGCGGCCGACGATAGCGTCACCACGATTTTGCAAAAGACTAACGCAATGTCCTGTTGTATATATACTTTCAATATAACTGTTCTTCGAAGCTGGGCGGAAGCGCGAATAGTCCTGACACAGAATATTGGAAACGGTACTGCCTCCAGTTCGTATAACGTGTTGCTACTGGTATTATTGATTGCTGACGCGGCGTTGACGCAGCACGTATTGCGTTTTTGGGAAAGCACGTAATTGCGAGCAGAGACGAAAATTAGATCTTAATACTAATAGGAGACAATAGATAGCTTAACCACAATATATTTCTTAACTTAAATACGGATAATGTGTCTCGTATCTGCGCTTAACGGCTTCCTGTAACCTTCACCGCATAGCAAAGGGCCGTCCTAGACTATCATTAAAGTGAGAATGGTTGTTAAATAGACTACTCCGATGGGGGAACTCAACTGTATTACGGATTACGGAATCTTTAACTTCACATTTTTACTTTAAAAACACTTGTTATAATACTTACAAAATGAAAACTATCACTATAAATTGTAAATAGACATAATATATACTTATTGCTTTGTGTAGTACACGTTCTAGGTAGTCTATAAACTGCATTTCGTTTGCGTGAAACCATCTTTCTTGCGACAATTCTTATCGCCCGTGTACCATATACCATACTTTTTAAGTATGTTATTCTCTATTACATTCATTAGTAACAGTAGAGGTCCTTGTGAAAGAGTTCGTCATGTGAAGTACTGCCACCTCACCTATTTTTGCCGCCAAGCAGTAATGTAAGTATTACTGCGTTCCGACTGAAGGGGAAAGGGTGCTAGTGGCAATTACACGCACATGTGATCAGTCAAGTTATCTCTCAAGGTGATTGGCGCAGTGTCAGTGCATCTCAGATCTTTACGATTCGAAGCTCTGAGTGGCACTGCAACTGCTATGGACAGGCGTGTCGCTTACCAGCAGGCATACGACTTGCTCATCCCGTCATTTGTACCATCTTGATAAGTTGATTTTTCTTCTTTGTTTAACGTTGGCGCAAAGTAGTCTACTGATTACGACTGACGATGGACACAGCCATCAAAAAGAAAAAGCATACCGTATACATTCTATCGCTTTGTTCTTGAAACTAAGAATAAAGTTGTTATGTCTACTGTAGATATATAGTCATTTTCCATTCCAGTTGGAAACTGCATGGTGAATTATCTGGTTTAATAATTCCATCGCATATGCGCTGGCATTATACACTAAGTCACTCGAAATTGCTTGTGAATATGCATTCATATGTCCGAGTGAACGTAAATTGTTTTATTTTACTGGTCATATAATTGCAATTGACCGAGATACATATAAGTACAAATAGATCGGTATCAGTTCACTGTATATATTGCATTTTACTATTAACTATGGCCCTCTTCAGATAACCATAATAAGTGCAACGAGCTTAAATGTAGTGCATTAATTTTCCTTTTATAATCTCATAGGAAAAACATATTACAATTATAAATATAAATCACGGGTATTTGAAACGGACACAGTATTATCCGAAAATATACCAGACGGTTTATTAAAACAAAAATGTTTATAAGTCCTTGACTTCAAATACAAGGCATGCATTCGAAACATTGGTTGGTATCGTTTTCTAAACGACTTCACAGGTACTGGCTCAAAACACCACGTAAGAAATACAGTTTACTATAACGATTTGTAACTTAAGACAAGAAGTCCCTACTGCATTGATAAAGTGGTGAGACACGTATTTGACTTGACTACGATTCATTCTAAACGTTTGCATTTCGCTTATACGTCGCAAATATCATTTTTGGCTTTAATATTACGATATGAACATTATTTCTGAATTTTTTGTTAATGTGATAAATTATTTGTCTCAGGACAAGTTATTCATTATTTTTTCCATCCTCTTAGTTCATTCCACGTGAGATCCAAAATATACGTTTTGACATATTTCGACAAGGGAAATCGGTTTTTCGATATTAAAAAGTACGAAGTTAACTTCTTTTTTTAACTAAACTTCGTTCGATATTAAAAAAAGACAGTTCCGCAAAATTTTAATTTTTTATTACTGAAAAAAAATGTAATTTTCCCTCCCGTGTTCCATAATAAATACAACAGGGGACTATATGCTTATTTTACAGTAAGAGAGTATATTTTATTTCTAAAAGGCTAATGTTTAAGTATCATGGAACGAATTTCTCGGTGTCTACCTCACACGTTTGAAAGCCTATGCAACTACGACACCATATCACCGACAATGTACTAAGGCCCATCACCTATTTTGACGGGCCTTTGCCTTTGTATGTGTACGTGTATTTGGCAGATTGCAGAATTGCTGAAACAATGCATATCATTACTTTGATTAAGCAGTGTGCAAATACAAGGTAATAGCATTAATAATGTGGTAATACTATTGGTTACTGATGCAGATTTTTCCACTCCGCTTGCTAAGATAATGGGCCTTAGAAATTGATGGCATTCACAGTGCACGTAAATATTTTGCAAGGTATTTTTTAAATGCGCAGAAATGGCTTTTAAGTAATAATAACATAACAAATCTGTAGAGGTAAATTGTTTTATAACAATGAACTATTTATTCATTATAACGATTAGGTATATCGAACAGCAATTTATAACACTATGTTGTTAGAATATTGCACTTTATTGACATTACAGTTTTACAAAACAAAGGTTCATCAAATATAAGGTCATCATTCAACAAATATAAGGTTCATCTTTGGGCTTCGTAAATATGACCGAATTTCACATTTCCGCAGTCAGCTCAAATGGCTTCCCATCCGTCTCCGCAGGAATTTGCATATTGTCTCCATTCTTTACAATATTTTACATAACCCTGTGTCTCCCGGTTACCTGAAAGAGCGTTTCAGCTTCCTTAGGTCCCAGGATAAACCCTGTCGCTCTCTTGTTAGGTCCCAGTTATCTTTTCCATGCTTCAATTCCGGTTTCTATTTTCACTCCTTCACTGTTCATGCGGTCAGACTTTGGAATGCACTTCCTATTACTGTTCACGAAAGTAAATCGTTAGCTATTTTTAAAGTGAGAGTTAAAGAGCATTATTTATCTACTATTCCATCCATATCTTAGGTATTATATTATAAAATATGTATTTATCTATGTATTTATACATATAATTTATAACAATTTAATATTTTCTTTTTCCTTGTTTTGTTGTGCACATATGCCCGTTCTTTTAGGTATAGTGTCCTGTATTTAGGTCTGCAGGAAGAAATTTCTATTAGAAATAAGCAGAACCTTTTGTTTTTAATTTCGCATGTATTCTTTGTGACTTGTTGTATTTTTCTTGTACAATAAACTATTAAATAAATAAATAAATAAGAACCAATCGTATTATTAGTTAAGTTAGGTACCAAGTTACTAACAGTATTCTGTGATGTGTTCAAAAAACAAACTAATTAACCTCCATACTATCGCGTGTTTTTATATGCGGTCAGCAAAATCTTAAAAGTCTTCTAACATTGCTGTGATCGCTTACCAGTCGTGCCGTTTATGGCTATCTTCTTTTTTTTATAAGGGATAGTTGTTAGCTAATGACGGGTATGCAAGTATTGACATCGTATTTATTTACTTTATCAAATTCACGACAGACGTAAACGATTAATATTCAATTATATCAAAATCCATTATGATAATGTTAATTTTTATCAAAGAATCATTCGATGTCGCTGTCGGCTGCCAGTCGACAGATTATAAAACAGGTTCGAGATTCGTGACAATTGACAGATTCACCAATGGATAATTATTCAAAATTATGTTAATGCAATTTCAAACAAAAGGTCTAAGATTAGGCTTCTAACGTTAATGCGCGAAAATGGAAATTAGTATTGCCTGATCCGCTAGTACATGTACAAGTTGTTCATACATATACTCATAGTTATTTAGAGGAACTCTAAAAAAAGATTCGATAATGACAACAATGTTCATATTATGAACTACTGGCCACATAAACCAGAACGTTTAATTCGAAAAAAGAATGACTTCAATCGTCTTTTGATTTCCATTAAACGTTCTGATATATGTGGCCAGGTCCATATGTACGTTGTTATTATAATTCAACGTCTTTTTAGCGTTCCTCTAAATATGTCCATGAGTATACTTATGATGCAACAAAACTTAGTACATTTTGAGAGAAAAACTTAATGGGATGGAATAGAAACGGAACAGGGGCTCTACTAAATCCTTTAAACTCTGTAAATGATTTTATGGACTTAAAATTGTAACGAATTGAGTATTTTCTATTTTTATTCTAATTTTGTATAATTGTTATCAACTTAAGACGATCCTTGATGGAGAATGATATTTGATATATAATTTAATGACAACAATATTATATAATGAATTGTTAATTTTCTAATTATTGTGTATTTTTCTTATAATTTTCATTTTTGTCTGACGTTCGAATAAAATTTCTTATACTTTGACATGTAGCGCAATTTATATTATAATGTAAGTCAATGATTATAATGTTATATTTGAGAAATAAATGAATGTACTCCCGTCATCCGTCCGAAGCAAATACTGTCAAATAAGTAATACTCGACCAAAAACGACAACGAATCGAAGAAAATCAAGACACAATGTTAAGTATGAAGATTCGTTCGCATCATGCGTCTGATTGAGTATTACTTATTTGACAGTAATTGTTTCGGATGGATGTCGGACGAAGAACGGGACATCCAGAAACAAATACAATTTTCAAATTCTCCAGTGTTCTTCTGTTGGTTAACTGCCTGCCCCAATGCTCACATTTTCTGGGTTTATGCGCACCGTCTGGTCGCCGATTACGCCATAGCCACCTTCTGCACGACTGTAGTAACTAATGAAAAAAAATGCGTAAACAAACATCTGCCAGCAATAGACCCTGAGATTGTTGAACATCGGTACATACACACCCACGTTGTATTCACGGTCCATAAAAAGGACTCACTTCTTTATTACAGAAGTTGTTTGCCGCTTTTGTGCAGCGAACTGGAACTGTAATGGCATACATTTACTTATTATAGCACAAAATGTGCTTAGTGGCAATAGAACTAAGCGCCCATACGTCGGGAAATGGGGTAAAAATTAATCACACAATCACGCATACATTTTTGAACTTGGATTGATATTATCATGACATAGAATAAATGCAAAATAATATACATTGGTCAATTTATATCATACAAAATGTACACTTAGTCTTGATTGAAGCACTTCCACATTATGATTACTGCTTTATCAAATTTTTTATCTAAATCTTATATAACAAAATACTTACGAACAATTAATTTATTGACAAAAGAAGCACAACCTTTAATTTCCTCACTTCCTTACAAAAAGCTTTCAATAAATTACAATTTTGTTTCAAGTATAAATAATGGGGAAGATACGTGCATTGAATTTCGATCACTTTAAATAGACTCTTAATAGGACACGTACACGTGACTTCCATTAACGAACAGAATATAAATTCGACGTAGGTAAACGGGATCGGACGAGGAAATGTCCGGGAGTGGCTGACCGACGAAAACAAAACAGGATACAATTTTAGGTAGAAATGAAAAAAAGTAAGTAAAAGGTCTAAAACCCAAAAAGACCTTGGAAAAGATCTTGAATTGGAAATTAAACTATTTTTTCAGATGTAAATCGCGTACGCTTTTTTTTTTGTTTAGATCCGAAAAAACGTTTTATTTTATAGTTATGGACATCACCTTGAATGTTCGTACATAGTTATATTTATGGGGGGGGGGGGACGACGGTTGCCCTTCGCGTACCACAATCCGAGAATCCGATTAACATGAACAAAATAAAAACAGGCAGAGAAAATTCAACACAGATCGGACGTCGACAAGCCCCCGATGGCGACTGATGGGTCAGCGGGCGGAGCGGCGTTACGTTAAGTCGCAGGGCAAATTGACAAATTTTGGGATAAATGTGAATTTAATACCTAATAGGGCTTCCGTCGAAAACCAAAGTTTAGCAGGTTCTTTGTAGTACTCATAGAGAAATATCTCCATATAAAAATTCTTAAATAATCCTCTTTAAACTTTTATTTTAGCCTGTTTTCAGGATTTTGTATGATCGGATAAAGTACATCCTATCGTATAATACGTTAGCATATTCTTTAGGCAATATACTTAGATGTATCGTATAATACCGTTATTTAATAGTAAATACCTAAGCGATTTGATCTCCGGTGATACGATTTATGCTATACTGATCCCATCACAATCGACGAAAGTAAGTTCCTGGAGAGTAATATATCATTTTTATCCAATTTGCTACGGCAAACATAATTAATGAAACAAATGTAACACCTAAAACTTGTGCGAAAAGCATCCAACCTGATTGTGAATTTGTGACCCAGATTACGTTGACACGTTTACGCTCTAGTCAAGATGCCAATTGCCCAAGGTTTCGGTAATTCATCGGTGATGTAATAACCAAACAAGATAAGAAGTGCCACGACGACTGTCAAGGTTACCTCGTACTTCTAAAAAACATCAACAAAACGTATCTGTAGATGCGCGACAAATCTACGCGTTAGCATGATTATCACATTGTACGTGATTGGGACAAATTGGACGTATTAATTAAACAAACAAAATACAGGTTTGGTAAAATGTAAAAGTAAACCAAAAACTTTTACAAATTAAAGGATTAATAGCAAATGTAACAGGTTTTTTTCCACGCAATGCAATGGTAATTATATAGCCAATAAAAAAGTCTAATTATATTTCAACTGTATTAGTAAGAAAATGTGACTACAAAGTAGCATTATCGCAGATGACCTGTTTTGCTAGAATGGTAATAATCACGCCGCCGTGCGAAGTGTACATTATGGTACAATCTATGTAAATCTTAAGTTTAAACAAATGTAAGTACGTATTCAAGTTCAAATTATATCCCTTATGTTCTGAATTTTAATTTGTATTTCCGATTTTGTAATCTTTGAAGATATTATAAGATATCGAGTTCTTAGGTTTTCGCGATTGTTATACA
Organism: Hyposmocoma kahamanoa; assembly: GCF_003589595.1. Lineage (NCBI taxonomy): Eukaryota > Metazoa > Arthropoda > Insecta > Lepidoptera > Cosmopterigidae > Hyposmocoma > Hyposmocoma kahamanoa. Next base: position 9,700,598 of record NW_020653853.1, read on the forward strand.
TAGGAAATGAAACTATTTTTCCGAATTTAAATCGCGTATATTTGTTTTTTCAAACAAACCGATGTTTCGGGCCCTTTACAGGTCCCATGGTCACGGTTGACTGAGGTGGTACAGTCTTCAACCAGTTAAGTCTAATATTGATGCAAACCACCCTATTTTTTCACTATACTTACAATAGTTATTAATTAAATACTTTATTTTTAATTTTACAAAGAAAACATTCCAACTTACGCTACATTAAGTTTTACAAATTATTTTATTGAGTGAATTTTTATTAAGTTTAATTTATTATTCATTATTAATAGAAATTAGAATAAACTAAAACATATTAATTAGTACTGCAGTCTTATGTCTGTTCGGCATTTTTCATTAGAGGAAATACTGGTGGCAGGGAGAAACCATCTTCCCTGTTGAAATTAGGATGTTTTTTAATTTCAATGGCCTCTCGCAGCATCCTGGGTAGATAACGGACTTCTTTTGCAAGGACCTGGGGTTTGTCAAACTTCATTGAATGTGTAGGTTTATCCATGACATGCTCGCAGACTGCAGACTTGTTTACCCCGAAACGTCGGTTTGTTTGAAAAAACAAATGTACGCGATTTAAATCCGGAAAGATAGTGTCATTTCCTATATTACGGGATATTTAGATGTACCAAGCACAAGTCCGGCCGTATTGTGTATTGTATTGCGACCATCTCCAGCTACTTGGAATGGATCTGTCGTCCAATCTGAACTTCGGCAGATACATTGAATCCATGGCCAAAAATGCAGCCAGGAAGCTTGGCATCCTTTCCAGTGTGAGGCGTTACTTCACACCGGGACAGTTGCTTTAGCTGTATCAAACATAAGTCCGGTCGTATATGGAGTACTCCATACTACTGTTGCCACTACTGTTGCCACTTATGAGATGGCTCTGCTAAATACCAACTGGCCGCCTTGGATTCAATCGACAAGCGTGCCAAAAGGCTTATAGGTGACTCGGAATTAGTTGAGGCGAAGCTGCTGAGCCTTGAATACCGCCGTAAAG
>NW_020653853.1:9701634-9774347 GCF_003589595.1 Hyposmocoma kahamanoa
CTTCACAAGTTGTTCCGAATGTTGTGAACCCTTTTTCGACGTGCAGGTTTTATTACGATGTTTTCCTTCACCGAAAATCTCACGGTAATTTTCAACTTAAATTTCTCGCACATTAAGTCCGAAAAACTCAGAGTTACGAGTATGGATTCAAACCCACGGCCTCTGCTTGACAGGCAGTAGGTCAAACCATTATGCTACCACGGCTTTTCAATTTTATTATTAAAATATAATTATATTCACGAATACATTTAAACGATTCTCACATAGCTCTTTTATTGAAGATTAGATTGATTAGAGCACCTCAGACAACATTGTGTTGGTGCGTGTTTAAAAAAAAAACTAAAAAAATAAAACCCAACAACGACAAAAAAACGTATACGTAACACTTAAAACTTTAAAACAAGTGGAAACATTAATTCAAATGTTTCAGAGATAATGAGTCAGAGCCAGGGGCCCCTTAACATATTCGACATATATTTGCCTCTTCACAGACGGGGACTGAAAAAACACACATGCCTATATTTATTCATATGTACACGCACACATACTCCCTCCGCCCTCCTTGTCATAATCATAAGTAAGGCATTTTCATTTGTTTCTGTTAATTTTATTTTACTTAAACGCGTCAATTTCGCTGATTTTGCATAACATTAAAACTAAATAAGATATATAAAAACTACTTACATGCGTGTTCATAACTCAATTTCGCTAAAAATGTCGATTACGTTAATTACGGTAAGAAGGGCAGCATAGAAACATACATACGTTGCTAAAATCATAACTCTCCTTTTGATTTCTTCGTAGACGGGTGAAAACAAAACTCAAATCATGAAAGCCAGTTCTAAAACGAGAATTACGTATTGGCATGTAAAACGATTGTTTGAAGGATCTCAGGGGCGTGCTCCAAGAAGCTTCTACAGGTGATCTCATCGATGCGATACCGCAAAAAGGCGCGCCACGCACCGCTGTGCTCGTCGCAAATTTGTGCAAGTACTTGTTTTGTCCCCAGTTTGCGCTTTTGACCCTTGTTCGAGAACGACTCTCGATTTCAGATTTGGGGATATGGAATAGGGATGCACGATTTTTTTTACTTTGAATCGTATTGGAGCATCTGAATCGATCCACGGATGAGATCGCACGCCCTTAAATCGTTTTCACAAAAATCGTTTCAAAATGTGTAATAATAAAACATTTTGATTACTTACATGATTAATTTGCCATAATATACTTTTTTTTTCATTTCACAGATGCCAATCCTTTACTTCTATATAGACTTGTCGGTAATAATGTCGTATAACTTAATGTCCACAGCATTGTCCTCCTCTTTATTTTCCGTTTCTGTACTCGACGACATCATTAATAAGATGAGACTTTTGATTAAATTATGAATACGATCTAGACGATTCGATTCACCTTAATTTTGAATCGATTCACTTAAAAATCGCATCGAAATTAATCGATAAAAAAATCATTAGATCGTAGTCAATTGAATCGATCTTCATAAAAATCGAATCGTAATGTGCATCCCTAATATTGGATTCTTGTTTTATAACATGTAGTTTTATTTGTAAGACCATCAAGGGATATTTGCCTTAATTTGTTACCAAGTGAGTTATAGTAGTAATGTAAACAATGACATATCATCGTCGTCCTGAGCAAACATTTCCTTCTGTTGGGATATGATATTTGCGTTGATATTTAAGTATTGTATACTTAGAGAAAATTCTGTGTATTATCTTGAAAATCGAGACGGAAGCGCAAATCACAGAATACACTTAAAAATTGTAACTTGAAACTATTTAATGCATTTTATGTTCCCGTTACCTTACTTTGCAGTTAATGTTACGTTTTTATAGTATTCGTACTACATAGCAAGTCTGCTGATTGAAACCGAAACTATAAATTTAAAAAATTCCTAATGTCTGACTCACGATTCAAGTTTTTGCTCGTTATGTCACGTAAAAGGTTAGAGTATTTTGTGTTACCTTGAGAGTTTTACATTGCGTGTCTTCTATGTATACTTACATCTAATTGCATCAAGTTATATTCTACAGCAAGTTATCAATATTAAAATGATTGTTAAAAACATGTGTGATTTCAACGTCAGTTTCTGTCATGAACTTTTCTTATATTTTGATAGACCAGGTAATGAAAGATAAGAGTGAAAAAACGTTTTTGGTAGTAGCTCCTTGTGAAAGAAGAGTATTTCTGTTTTATTTTTATGATACAAATTCAAATTCAAATTCAAAATAATCTTTATTTCATAGGTAAGCATTATTACACTTGAAATCGTCACAATGGTTAAACTCTACCGCTCATTCGTAAGGCAGATTCCCCTGAGAAGAATGAGCAAGAAACTCTAGGGGTTGCTCTTTGTAAATAACATTTACAATATTTTTTTATTTGAAACATCAGATTGAGACTACCTCCATGAGCTAAACGGGTTACTACCACGGATTTTTGTCATCCAAGTACGCAGAAGTTGTATAATAACCTTTAGTATAAAGTTTTTGTTTCACTATAGTTTTAAACCTCGTGAAAGGCAAATTTTGTATATCAACCGGAATCTTGTTATAGAAGCGTATACATTGCCCCTTAAATGATTGTTTGACTTTGTGAAGACGACTATCAAGAAAAGCTAGTTTATTTTTATTCCTCGTATTAATGTTATGTCTGTCACTATTTTTCATAAAGAAATTACTATTCCTTTTAACATAAATTATATTTTCATAAATGTATTGTGAGGCTAGTGTAAGAATGTTAATTTCCTTAAACTTATCTCTCAAAGATACTTTGGGGCCCAGATTGTAAATTGCCCTAACTGCACGTTTCTGCAGGACAAAGATTCTATTGATATCGGCGGCATTACCCCAAAGCAAAATGCCGTATGTCATTAGACTGTGAAAGTAGCTGAAGTAAACCAATCTCGCGGTTTCGACGTCTGAAAGTTTCCTTATTTTTTTAATCGCGTACACTGCAGAGCTGAGCCGTTTTGACAACTTACTTATATGGGGACCCCATTGCAATTTAGCATCTAACGTTATACCTAGAAATACAACTGTATCCACAAGATTCAATTTTTCGTTTCTAACTACAATGTTTGTAACCGTCTCTCTAACATTGGGTAGTAATGTAAATTTCACACAATTTGTTTTTTTCTCATTAAGAAGTAGGTTATTAACAGCAAACCAATCAACTACTTTAGATATAGCATTGTTCACATCGTCATAGGAACATTGGTGCCTTTTAACTTTAAATAATAAGGAAGTATCATCAGCAAACAATACTATCTCATGTTTTATACTCTCCATAAGGCTAGGTAAATCATTAATATAAACTAAAAACAAAAATGGGCCTAGAATTGAACCTTGAGGGACACCCATGCTAATTACAGACCCTGACGATCTCGTACCGTTAACATCGACCCTCTGTACCCTACCACGCAAATACGATTTAAGAAGGTCGAGATCACGTCCCGCCACACCATAATGGCGAAGTTTCCTGACCAGTGTATCATGGTGCACACAATCAAAAGCCTTGGAAAGGTCACAGAATACACCAATAGCATCATGTGAGACTTCCCATGCATCAAATATATGATTAATCAACTCTACACCAGCGTCGGTTGTAGAGCGACCCCGAGTGAAACCAAATTGTTTAGGAGACATTAAATTATTACTATAAAAATGTGCACACATCTGATTTAGAATAATTTTTTCAAATATTTTACTGAGAGTTGGTAGTATTGATATAGGTCTGAAATTGGTGGGGTCAGAAATACTACCAGATTTGAAAAGTGGAATAACTTTACTTTGCTTCATGAGGTCAGGAAAGACACCATCATCAACACATTTATTAAAGACACAGGCTAAGTAAGGCGCAATACAATCAACTATAGAACTAATTACTCTGACTGAAAGACCATCAAGATCAGCAGTATTTTTTATATTTATAGACTTAAAGGCTTTAACAATATCGTTTGGAAATACATGACGGAACCTTAAATTAGTGACACTAACTGCATTATTTTCTTTTAGTAAGGATTCAGCGGCCGTGGGAGATGAATTTAACGAATTAGTAGTCAAAATTGGAATGTCGGTAAAAAAATTTTCAAATATTTTAGCAACTTCTGCGTCTGTGTTTACAATTTTGTCATTAAATCTTAGTTGAAAATCTAAGTTACGAGGTTTGAACCTTCCAGTTTCGCTATTTATAATATTCCAAGTCGTTTTTACTACATTCGCGCTGCTTTTTATTTTATTATTAATAAACATTGCTTTGGCTGCCACACAAACACGTTTAAACATTTTCGAATATTTCCTAACAAAATCATTAAAACTGTTACTAGTGTTATAAGTTCTTTCATCGTAAAGATCATATAGCCTTTGTCTACTTTTGTGAATTCCCACAGTCGCCCATTCACTAAATTTCAATGAATTATTAATAGTTATGATTTTGGACTTAAAAACATTATCACGTTCACTTTTCACTATGTTGAAAACTGAATTATACAATTTATTGGGATCGTTAACGTTAAAATACCAAGAACGGAACGAACAAGTCGTGCGCCTGGTTGCAAGCGACACGCCCGTCAATAACAGTTGCAACGAGGCTTAGAGTTTTAAATCGCAAAGATCAGAGGGGCACCGCCACTGCGCCTGTCACCTTGAGCCATAAGTAAAAAAATCCCATGTGCCTGTAACTTCACCAGCACCCTTACCCATCGAAACCGAACGCAGCAACGGTCAAATTACAGCTTGACAGCAATAGGCAAGGTGGCAGTACTTCCCTAGGCGAGCTCTTTCACAAGGAGCTCTACTATTACCAAAAACCGTTTTTTCAGTGTTATCTTTTATTAGCTGGACTATCAAAAAAGAAGAAAAGTTCATAACAGAAACTGACGTCGAAATCACACATGTTTTTAACAATCATTTTAATATTTATAACTTTAACTTAACGTTGTAGAACATAAATTGATGCAAATGTTATAAGAATAAAAATACTTACATAGAAGACAGATAGTGTAAAACTGAACTCGCCTTCCGAACAAACATCCGTCTTCACTGTTTTCTTTTCTTAATAATAAGGTAATTTTTTGCAGGCTACACTGAACGTTGGATACTTACAAGGGTAAAATGGCAGCGACATGAATATTGGAGTTGTCAGTTAATTTTAAAAAAATCTGTCTCATCTTTCATTGCCCGACTTTACACATGTCTTTTTTTAATACATACAATTTTTTAATAATGGCAAGTAATGTAAACATTAATAGAAGCCTTAGATAAAAGCCAAGGCTAAGAAGAATTATTATCAACGAGTGTAGTGATACGCCAAAGAAATTTCTATCTCTTCATAAAATTCCGAGTCTTCATTAAGGCTAGTCGATGGTATATAATTGTACCGGATCCTAGCATTCTTATTGGATGCACTAAGATAATACAGCAGAGCTAAACAAAGGAATGGCTGACCTAATTCCTGTATAAGAAGCTCTATTAAAACGTAGTACTCAGATATTGCAACTTTGTAGCTGAGTGCAGTTACAAATGCAAAATGCTCTTCATTTCACACAAAGGAAAAAACACAAATTTATTTTAATAAACAAAAACAAACGGCTTCAGCGAGACTGATGCTTTTAGGCTTTTTCTGTGGTGTTAAACTAACAATAGTAACACTGTTAAAAGCCGTGCTCTACATGAAATATGTGTTTCAAATGTTTAGGTAGAATGTTTACGCAACAGCTATATATTTTTACATCATACATTTAATTTTTAATAACTAAAATGCTCCATTAAATAAATATTTATCCCTTGTTACAATAATGCGATCTCATAAAGGAAATAGGTTCCAAAAAGTTGTTTACTACGTGAAGAGACATGTGAACTGGATGAAAAGAGGAAAGTGCGAAACCTCACGAGCTCCATAAAATCTAGTGTCCATAATCGAATGAAGGCACTCTGGCACACTACACCTTGATAGTAAATTCAATTTACGACTTTCAATAAGAGGACAATATATTATCCTATACAAAAGGCAATTTGATGTAAATCTTGGAAAGTGACGAGCTTAATTGGTTTTCAATATTATTACTTCGAATAAGTTCTGTCTATATTTGGAATTTGATTGTGATACGTTTCTGGATAGTTTTTACAAGATAGGAAATTAAACTTTGTTTTTCAATCTCAATGAAACCAAATATACGCGTATTTGGTTTTCCAAATTACTCAATGGTAATTCCTATCACCATCCAAACCAGTTAGCTACTATGGGCAAATCTTTGTTTCAGAGAGCAAGCACATGGCGTCTGTGACTGGAATCATCTGGTCGGGAAACTTCAGCACATAAAGTAAATTCTACGTACAACGAAGTTGAAGATTCCACTCCAATATCGCATACACCATGTGAAACCATCAACAGTCTATTATTACAGACGAGATCTGAAGAGTCCTCAGGCGTGCGTCTAGCAAGCCCTCTTTCAAACCCCTGAGAAAGATTTCTCAGTTCCTGAGATCCGTGAAATGTAACATCCTCGTACAGTATGCAGAAGTTTATAAGCTTGACTGCAAGAGCTGTCGCTCTTACATAGGACAGATGAAGCAAATTATTTCTGCCAGCGTCAAGTGACATACAAGCACGTGTGAAGCAGGGTCGCGTAATAAAGTCTGCAGTCTGCGAACATGTCATGTATAAACATGCACATTCAATTAAATTCGACAAATTTTAAATCCTCAAAAAGAAGCCTAAGTATATTTTGTACCCAGGGTGCTAGGAGGCCATTGAAATAAAAAACATCCGAATTGAACATGAACGGGAAAGACGGATTCCTCCGATGAAAAATCCCAAGCAGACATTACACTGCAGTATTAATAAATTTGTTTTAATTTATATTTAATTTCCTTTTATTAATAAACTTAATTTAGTACAAATTTATATTCAGTAAATAAGGTTAGATTAAATATTATGGTTTTTGTTGTAAACCTTTTGTTCAGAATTTTAATAGCAATTCTAGTAACAGTAGAACTCCTTGTGGTAGAGTTCGTCCAGGGAAGTACTGCCACCTTACCAATTTCTGCCGCCAAGCAATAATATCAGCATTACTGTGTTCCGGTTTTGAAGGGTAAGGGTGCTGGTGAAAGTACAGGCACTTGGGACTTATCAACTTATGTATCAGGGTGACGGACACAGTGGCAATGCCCATCAGATCTTTGCGATTTAAAACTCTGAATAGCACTGATATTATTGTGGACGTGCGTATAGCTTACCATCAGGCGTCTTGTTCCGACAATGTTCGACAGAGAACACAATCGGAGACTGAAAAACAGCACTGTGTTGAGGCTTCATGCTTTTCATCAATATACATAAATAGAAATCAAGCCTTAGCTGAGTAGTTTATAAGTCTGTAAGTAGTTTATAAGTAGTTCATGTGATTATTTTTATATACCTAGCTCTAGGTATGTGTGTGTTTCATGAATAAAGCCCTATCTATTATTTATTTTACATCGTTACAATGAAATTCTGTAAAACGTATGTAGCGTAAATTGGAATGTTCTTTGGTAAATTATTAAAATTAATAATAAAAGGTATTTAAATTAATAGCCTTGTAACTAGAGTAAAAAAATACAATGGTTTGCTTTAATATTAGACATTATGTAACTGCCTGATGACTTTACCACCTCAAGGAGCCGTGACAATAGGTCCCATAAAGGGCTCGAAACGTTAGTTTGTTTGAAAAAACAAATATACGTGATTTAAACCCGAAAACATTGTTTCATTATCAATGAGCAACAATCGCAAAAATCAAAGAACTCCATAATTTTTATAAGATTTTCATCTATAAACTTCGCGTTGCAGGTAGACATTATTATAGCTTCAAAAACATTAACGCCAAGCTGTGAAATATGCAAATCTATAAATTTTGCTAGAAAACTAAAAAAAACTGTTTTTTATCTTTTTCTAGGTCAAAACAAAGTCAACATTTTTGTAAAAAAATAATATTTGGTTAAAAAAACTCTCATAAAATTATAGTACTTATCTAATATTTTAAGATTTCAGAAACAGTAGGTAGGTAAACCATCCATTTCTGAAGCAGCTCACGGGGAGGGGCGGTTGTAATGGTTCCGATCCACTTTGACAAATGTTTGTCCTATTTATTACACCTGATATAATTCGCACCAACAGAGGGCAGAGCATAAAACAGCGTCACCGTGACTTAATTTTAAACTAGCGAAACGTTTCTGTTTTCTCCAACGACTGCCCCCTCAGAGAACAGGCGTAAATGTCGCGGATCTCATAAAGAAAAACAGAAATGAACTTAGTAAAATCGCGACGAACTCGGGAACCACAAGAATTCCGCTGACCCCAGTAGGGGTAGCACGATGGGACGCGACTTGCGCGAGAGCGACATAAAGCGCGAGTTCTCTATGCGAGAATAGCGATATCTCGCGCTTTGTGTCGCTTTCGCTCAAGTCGCGACTTGTGTTAGCCCTACAAGTTACGAAACACTGTACTAGCGTACTATAAGTCTTTCGCGAATTATATGGTGTACTAGAGATAGTGACTAATGAGACACCTTCCTTTTTCGCAGGTAAATCATTTCTCTGTTAAACATTATATAATCTACGCCTGTCAACCCGTATACCCAGCTGTTGAAAACTTCTGTAACGAGAGGATTAAAGCCTAAGTAACATTAAATAAAGTCGAAATTCATTCCTAAGTCTACATTTGGCCCGATTTTTTCACATAGCGGGAATAAGGGATCTTTCAGCTTTCGACTTTCACTGAAGTCAGGCGAAGGAAGAAAAAGAGTTTGTAAGTCCGCTCACGAGTTCCGAACCAAGTTCGGGCGGCTTTTAGTTCCATGTCTAAAGTCAGAATAAGTGGACTGCTCACAGTTACTAGTAGTTCGAAGACTATTTTTTTTTTAATATTTGTGTATATAAGTAAAACCGAACACATTTATATGTGTGTATTCAAATACTGATTACGGTAATATTACGCTTCGCATTGTAATTGTACAGCTTATGATTGTTTATTTTTAAACTACTAACTCGCCAGAGAGGTGACGTTGTACTACATATTATAAATTAGTGCCACATGGTCAGAGATGGGCAAGCGCCCGAATTTAACCCGGCACTTTGTTAACGCCAGGTTTATATCACGTTAATGTCCAACATCGAGGGTTCACACGAGTTCACTAAATACTTATTTTTTGTAAATAGAGTTTAATAATAAATAGTAAAAATCGTTACATCGTATGCACTTGAATCGATTTTCAAAAAAATCTAATCGTAATGTGCATTCTTAGTTATGCGAATCCACTAGATTGCAAGGTAGCTATTGCGTGGAGTTGCCTCTTTTCCGTTTATAAAATATTTTTCTTCATAATAAGTATGGAATTATACCAAATTCCATATTCGACGTTTCCGCATACAATTTTGGACAGATATGGGTTAAAACCGGCACTTTGGGTAAAAACCCGGTTACAACCCGAGCGGGTTGATAGGGTGTTCACCCACTGTCCATCTCTGCACATGGTACGTTGAATGAAAACGCATGCGCATCGTGCAAGGACCCAGGAGACGAAGCATAGAGTAATTAAGCGGTATGGACCGCATTGCTCGTGTGGCACTCGGTGCATAGAAATCATAGCGTCGCAACGCTAATGATCTTAACGTACGTTGCTTGCGGTGGAGCGCTGCTATAACGCACCGTGTGGCATGTCGTTCTGATGTAGTACGTGTGTAGTGCAATGCAACGTCGCGCGTCGTCGCAACGCATCGCGTGGCATCGCTCTAAAATTTCGCAATATCGTTTCATTTGCTTTTGTGGTACACTAATTGAATCTATGCTCTACTGTTACTTACTTGCTTATATAATAATACAGTAATACACTATCATTATTAGGAACGCGCACTGATTCTTCGAAACTGAGGCCCCTGTTGTGATTCTCATTGTTACGTGTAACGTAGGCCCTATCGTAGAATATTTATAAGGTTCTTTTTGAAAGAAAGAAAGAAACGTCTATTACGAACAATCATTTCGTTATTTGGTGTAATAATATTATTTGTTCATTTTATGTGGTTGGGATTTCCTGGTTTGAGAAATTCGCCGTATTTTATTATAAATGGATACACTTTACATTCCCTATTTTTGTTCAATCGAGTACACGGGAAAACAGATTACTTAGAAAAAGACAAAATTCTTTTTATGAAGACAAATTTATTAAATCCAACAAAACGCTCCTCTCTATAGTATAGACGCTAGATAATAATTACTTGATAATAGTAAAAAAACGTCTCAAAAGTGTGTTTTAGCTATAAGACAGAAATATTTAATCCAAGAGCAAATTAATTTACGTCAAGTCACAAAGCCTCTCTAGATTCAACAAAATATTTATTTGTTATTAGAAATGTCCGATTTTGATTTGAAAATAAAAGAATGAAAAATTGAGAGGTACTTAATTATTTGACTGAAGATTTTTGTTTTCTAATATCAAAAAGCGCAAATTTACAGGGTTATGGACCCAACAGTATGTCTCACTGGCGTGAAAGCACACGGTTCAGTGCCAAACCTTAAAGTATCAGAATTAGGACGGCATCTTCTCAAATACTCGAGTACCGTTCACTGCCATATAAATGGTACAGCGGCAGAAATCACTAACAATTCCAAATATATGAGATGACCTTATATTATTGAACTTAGCAAAACGAAAGCGCGTTTCAGACTACAACTAATGCCATCTAGCAGTGGCGTGATGGAACTAATTGCGTGTTAAAGTTGTGCTTGTTACAAGTGTAGTTTGATTTCATGCTGAAACCAAATTTCTTAAATTATGACTATAAATAACACCCTAACAAACTAGAGATACTACGTATTGTTTCTTTGGATAAATGACTGTTTATGATTTTTATGATTACAAGCACAAGTAAAAGTAATCGTTACCGCGTGCGCCTTCTGCGACATGTCACGACAACATTGACTATGAAAACGCAACGAAATGTTGCTTTAAGAATATACTCTAGTATTTAGAATATTAATCTGAATAGCAAACTGCTTCTTTTTTGTTTAAGACCATATTCTCTTAAAATACACCCAAGAAATTTTGAATTCATTTAAGATTATTTAAATTTGATGTAAGAGGTAAAAATTTCTTGATGTAAGTAATGTCCAATTAATTGATTAGAAATGAAATAAAATCTTGAAGTGAGTTTGCCTAAAAGTTAGAATAAAGTTAAGAGTAAAATTGTATTAGAAAAAGATAAGCAGTATTTTTGTAATGACAATATTTTATTATTTTTAATAAATATTTTTTCAGATTTAGCAAATATTTTGAGAAATTGCTCTTTCTTATTACTAGAAATCCTTTTTTTCTGTGTAGGTATGTGATTTTATGGTGAGAATTCGTCATTACTTTGTAAAGAAATACGAATGTCTTTTGTTGTTCACTATTCAGCGAAGATAAGAAAACTTTGTCATCTGTCCCGTACAATTTTCATTGAGACAATTATGTAGTCCAGAATTTAAAACATCTACACGGACCAATTTCCGTAATTCTATGCACACCAAGCGTCGTTTCCAACGAACCATCGCGGTCATATTTACACTTTAATGCGTAGACGAATTTGGTATTGTTATTACTCCAATTCAAACCAGGTTTGTTGCCTTAGGTTGTTGACTTCTTTGTTTTAGTTCTAGACAAATGAATATAACAATGTAGTAGGTATGTAATTTTTACTTCGTCATTACAAAGTATCATTTAGTTAGGGCTTTTCTATACAATTTCAGTTTGAATTATTCACGTTCAGTAAGGTGAAAAATTATAACTTCTAATGTATTTATTTTTATAATATCAAGTGACAGGACGGACATGTCGTGCACCTTATGGTAAGCTACACGCCTGTCCATAACAGTTGCAGTGCCACTCAGAACTTTAAATCGCAAAAAATTGAGAGGCACTCTCACTGCGCCCGTCACTATTAGACATAAGTTGACCAGCACCCTTACCCTTCAAAACCGGAACACAGTAATGCTGGCATTACTTCGCGGCGTTGGCGGTACGTCCCTAGACGAACTCTTTCACAAGGAGTTCTACTGCTACAAATGTATCTTTAAGTCTCGCCGTTTGGCTTGTACGATTCACTACGTATAGGCTACCTATCAGTAGTTCGAAATGACATTTTCCAGAAATAACGTTTGCTCGAATTTTCATAACCTCGAAAGTTATTTTGAGAGGAAAATGTTTTTTCTTTTAAACCTAACTTAACCTAACCGAACCTAATCGTGTATTTGCGATAAACATCCAACATGTTATAATTATAATTCTGTTTTCGGTGTAATAAAAATTCGAACAAACGTTACTTCGGAAAAAAATTCGAGTTTGTGACAAGTTATCCTACGTATCAAGTATTTCCGAGACGGTATTTATAATTGCTTATTAATAAGCAATAAAGAAACAACGAAACATATTTGTCATGTATAATATCATCACCATTATCATCAAACCATTTACATGTCCCACTGCTGGGTACGGATCTCCTCTCAGGCGAGGACTTAGGCCATAGTCCGTCATCCTGGGCCAATGAAGGTTGGGGACTTCATACGTTTTCCGAGGGCTGTGAACCTTCTTCGACGTGCAGGTTTCATTACGATGTTTTCCTTCACCGCGCATGGCAAATTTCAAATTAAATTTCGCACATATAAAATCCGAGAAACTCAGAAGTGCGAGCCCGGATACGAACCCACGGCCGCTGCTTGAAAGGCGGTAGGTCAAACCATTAGGCTACCACGGCATAAATATAAAATATACGTACAAGTAACTGAATACACCTACATATCAGTTGGTTTCACGAAAGTGGAGGGGACACGTATGTGGCATGCATAGTTTCTATTACCGTAGCAGCTTGATAAGTCAACACGACAGACATACACAGTATATTATTTAAATTAATACGCGAATATGTACCTAGTTGCGTGCAAAGCAATTTGGCAGTGAGTCTAATAGAACCTACTGATATGCTCTATTTTTTGACGATCGACACGTGTTGATCTACAAAATATACGATATCGATCGTTTGTTTCTCACATATTTACTCGATTTTGTCTGATCGCACATTGCTTACAAATTTACTCGCTTTGTATCATCACACGTGTCGATTGTCAAAAAAATCGAGGAAATCTATAAGCACCTTAAAACAATTCCGAACGATACTAACATGTACGAACACAAATATATAATACCTATTAGTAACATAAATAAACAACGACCATTCATATGCTTACACAAGGAAAACATACCTTAATATAATTACAATAATAATGAAAAATGACTACATAGGTCGCTTATTTCCATTCGAGTTCACATTTAAATGTGCAAGAACGAATGTATGGTATCTAAGATAAATGGAAAAGTACTTACAATAAGGCATAGGCATTATGTGGAATTAAGTAGTAAAATTCCTGGAACTAATCAAATAATATACTTGTGAAAAGGTTCTATTGACGATTGGCCTCAATAGATAATCCTTAGAGAATTGAATAAAGACTCTATTGATGACGAAAAGATCAAGAGAATCGTATTAAGACATGCCACAAAATAATTAACAATACAATAGGTACATTCACAAGTAATTAATTTGATATCCAATGACAAAGTCGTTTTTTTAACCGAATGACAATAAGTATTATTATTAACAACTTGATGATGCTTTTTTCTTATAGATTTTGAATTCAAATTCTAGAAAGGCGTTGTTTCTTTTATACAAGTAAACGTGACTAAAACGTGTGTGGGAAAAGGTCGTCCTTGGCCGTTTTCTTAAAGGAACCAAAAGAATCACAGAAAGTAGAGAATGTAATAACAACGTAGAAAGAGCAATATATATAAAGGTTATACAGAGTATTAAATCACTTTTGCTAAATGGTTGGAAGCATTTGACAATGCAAACATTTCCTTATCTATCTTAGCTCGTTGTTTGGTAAATAAATGTACCACCTATGTTGAAAGTACAATAGAAAACTCAAAGGTCAAATCATTAGAATTTCAAATTTTTGTAACGTGTTAGCATATGAGATTTTTTGTTTATTGATTTCTCAAATGTTATTTTGTCATGTGCTCGAAGATCTTGACATCTACGTCATTTCATGATAATAATTATGTTTAATTTGTTTCCTTTATTTTTTTCCATCCTCTAAGGTTTAACTTCATAAAAAGTAGTGACATCTTGTAGATCAACGGAACGTCTGCATGAGAAAACGGACTCTACAACTTTCATATTCATAGTCTGCGTTTTTTCTTCTTATCGAGTCGCTGGTGTCGAATCAAATTCAGTACGGTCAAAAGATATTGAAATATGATAATGTGAACACCCAACATGTGAATTCATATAAAGAATTTATTAAAAATATGCTACTAATATGTCTTTGTCTCCAAAATTCGAAGTGTGAAACAACTTCACACTAAATCGTAGCTATAGAGGAAAAAACAGTCTATACGTTACATAATTACTTTTAGATAGTCTAACGTCAAGGGCATAATTAAAATGAAGTATTCAATATATTCAGCCGACTACCATTTTCTATGATAAAATTATAATGCCAAAACACTTAACGACTGCAAAAAAAGCAAACACTATTATAATATAATTCATATCTGTAAAAATTTATTGCTTAGTTATTTTTATTTATTAATTTTTCTGTTGAATCCGCTCATAAATGATTAAATTGGACTTGTAGAATTTGAAAAAAGAAAACACTTCCGCACTAGGGAGGAAAATATCACTTACTGCATGAGCCACACCGCCATAGACAGTACAACTTTTCGAACAACTGTTTTGAGTAATTTTTTTAATGTGTATTTTTGTAATTGACCAGCAGCGACAACCAAGAGTCGTTTATGTAAATCATACAGAAATTAAAATAAACAACAAATTAATAGGAACTTCAAGGTTCCGTGGTCTAATTACTGTACAGTTTCGTCGTCTGTCTGTTTTAGATATTACAAATTGTTTTTCTTGTTCGTTTAGGCACCTACTCGTGAAAACACAAATACCTTACATCTTACACATAAAAAAACGATACAACATATTTCTGATAACAAAGAAAAGGACACAAAGAAACTGGGGTGTCCAATCCAAGATGTCCTTCCAAGATGTTAAAGTATTGTGTAAATCCACATTATTGTCGAATACCCAATCCTGAGATTAGACTTTTCTGAAAAAGGTTACAATTTAACTTTCAATGAGCCTCAAAGAAATTCATTATAAAACTTTTAGAATAACGACGACAATCTGTTGTTCGAGATTGTCGTCGGAAAAATTGATGCCATGAAAAACGGTTTCGCTTCTAATATGATTGAAAACAGGTCGTGGTACATTACAAATGTTGATATCTTTTAATAATCAATGGGGTTTTTCTTTAAAAAAGTTGTAATTCATTGCCTTTTACGTACGCAACTAAACTAGTCCTTCAAAAGTGATCGTATTTTTCAAAGCAATGCATGGTATAATAATTAATATAAACTGAATCGCAAAAATTATTAATGTTATTTACTTAGTAAGATAATGTGCTGATCTCTTTTCTCAAACATTACATTAAAAATTTTAGTAGCAGTAGAGCTCCTGGAGAAAGAGTTCGTCCAGGGATGTTCTGCCACCTTACATACTTCAGGCAGAAATATGAATGCGTTCCGGTTTAGCAGGATAAGGGTGTTGGTGAAATTACAGGCACATGGGACTTTTCAAAATATGTTTCAGGGTGACGGGCGCAGTGGCAGTGCCCCTCAGATCTTTGCGCTTTACAGCTCTTACCGTTAGGCGCACGACTTGTACGTCCCGTCACCTGGTATCATAAAAAAAAACAATATGCATGCATCATCATATATGCACGTGTTTGGTTTAAGTTAATGTTTAAAAAAGTACTTGACATAGCCGTCTTTGAGAAGGTTCTCCGGTGAGTTCAATGGTAATCGAATATGGGATCTCAGCGTATTAAACTAAAGCACTAAGGCATTCATTGCCTCAACCTTGGCAAATTCAAGTACAGTGTAACGCTCTGGTAAGTAATCACAATCGTAACCGCTAGTTATGATTGCAATGAGGAAATACGCCTATCTGTTATTTATCAACAAAACAAACTACGTCAAGGTTATCACGGAATCATTACTCGGTTATCGTGTTTGGTAAACAGTGATACGATAAAATATGAAGCGTTTTTTCATCGATATTATCATAAGTACAATGAACGTAGGGGGCATTTGGCCTATTGTTTTAAAAGTCAGGTCTGGCTATTCAAATCTTGTATGTCAAACACGTGGAGGATGTTGTTATGAAACAAAACATCATGTGATAATGAAAATGCAAACCACTGAAAAAGAACAAAATACGTTTTAAATTTTAGCAAAATGATTGATTGTGTTCTGGGCACGTACATTCCGGTTATTTTGTACAAAGTGTTAATTTCTTTTGCTCAAAGAAAGTTTACAAAATGATTTTTTTAAAGTAAATCTCGTTTACGTCTAATATCTCAAGGCAACTTTATTATAATGGTGTCCTATTACAGAATACCTAAATAACAAAAGCTTTACTGTCTGTGCTGGGCGTGGGTCGTTTACGAGGCAAATCGGACGAAATTAGGAATACAACCCTCATTTTAGGCTGGTTATTGCCTATTACCTTCAGTGTGCCAATTCAGAGAAGAAAAAGGGAATTTGTACTAGTTATTACGTACTTGAGATGGATGTTCGACCATTTGATGCGACAATTTTAGCATGTTGCTCTTCTGTTACAAAGAAACATCGAAAAAACACATCGAATGAATGTCAAGGTGAATGTTCGAGGAGTTAATTCCATGAGAGAGTGAAACATTAGTCTTTTAAAATAACATGTGTTCATATGCGATTGTAAAAATGTGTGTATTTTAGAAACTAATGTACCTCATTTTCATTTGACCACTGATTAACGGAAAAAATAGGTGGATGACGGATATGTACCTCCGTATTAGATTGCAACAAATCGTCATTGCTTTATTACGGACGTCAATGTTTATTACTTACTTATATTTTATGCGCATACCTGCATATAAAAATGAGTATGAGAAATAATGCATAACATATAGAATTTACAAGTTTTCACAAATAAGAACCAAAAAATAATAGTAAAATTTAACCTTGTACACATTGAAGATTAGATCAGCAAAAAAAAATGTGAATGTTGGTAAGTCAAAAACTTTTTATCAAGCTCCCACGCTCTGACCAATCAGTTATACAAACTGGCTGTTATTTTTTATGCACTAAGTTGGGCTGCAACGTAAATGACTTTTAAGTCATTTACGTTTGGTTTAAATTGAACTTTAGTTCAATTTAAACCAAATCATTTTGACACATTAATATAATTTTTTTTTTGGGTAGTTACAAAATGTGGAGGTGTGCACAGTGTGTATTCTCCTGAGACAGTATTGTCGTCGATCATTTTGTTACAACACTCCGAACAGAGGCCAGGACCTTTTCGAAACGCTTTTTTGTATAGGGATAAAGTTGAATAGTGAATACCTATGAGAAGGTTCATTTGCTCTTTTCATCGTCTCTCGTATAAGGATGAGACTTAAGGTCATTGTGGCATGTTTTGTCTTTCTTTTGATTCCACCCCGTTTATTATATAACATATTGTTACTTTGGACTTTGGACCGTTCTTATCGCAATCGGCATAGACTTGAATTTAAATATTAAGTGTCAAACTTGGTGCGCTCTTGACCCTGCAATTATTTCTATATATGTATAATTTATAACTTGCTTTAGAATGAGAATGTCTGTACTTGACGAATTTATATAGTATTCTAACTGTCACAATAAGAATATGAATCATTAGAACGTCATAACATTACTACTCATACTTTTGCAAAAGTTATATTTTTCACAATCTATTGATAGAACTGTCGACAACTATTTAAAACTTTACGGTAATTCTAAAACGTCATTTTACTACATCTTAAAAAAAAAGTATGGGTAATTAAGGCATAAGTAGATAACTCTCCAGTCATAAAAATCTTACATCCTCAACGTCATGAAAATTTCAATATCATAATATCTTTTTGCAAATGTTTCAGATATCTTAACGCTATCACACAAATTAATTAATATCTAGGAAGTAACAAGAAACGAATAATGGCTCCGAAATGGTAAGTAAAATAAACAATTTTAAAATTGGTTAGTACAATTTTCAGTGACCAGTTAGTGCATTTAAAAGTTTACTAAGGCTAACTAGTTAAATGCAATTGAAGATTCGAGTGTGTTCTGTAGATTGGTTCAGATGAAATATATGTATATCTATATCGAGTTAATTACTATCTACAATAATTAATTCCTCTACAATACTACATTAATATTTGCGCACTTCCTTAAAAAAAGTACATTGAATTTATCTCAAAATCTTTGTAACTGAATACTAAATTTCGAGAGTTTATCATAATACCTGCTCTAATAAGCTAAGTACATCTTAGCCGATCACAAAATAAAAATCAATAAGATTATTTTTAAATTTGGGGAAAATAAGTGCCACGCTTGTATTGCATGTCGTATAACCTATATAATAATAACATACCATACAGACGATTTAACAAATTAGATAGGTTCGCAACCTTAGGTACGTAAACAACGAACACTACAGTGAACCTTGAATACTATCGCCATTAATTTGAATTGTTTGCTTTATCTCTTAAATTACCCATCAATTTACTCCATGCATACGGTATATGTTTTGAATTACACAATGTGTTATTGTACGGAAAGTGCTTAAAATTGTCTAGACAACAACGTGGAAGTTGTCTGGGTAATTACTTACCTGTAGCGTACATACTACCTATTACGTACAACATACGCCATCTTATGTTAAACCGAGATTCCTTAAAGGTAAAGTTTGATAGATACTAAATTCTTGGTGTTGGAAACGACACGCATATCCAGACACACCTATCTGGGTCTACATACGTTTGGAATGCAATATATTTAGAATGCAATATAAAAAGTATAAAAGTTTTACATTAAATACGCCAAATTATTTTTGTTACCAAAAATTACAAATTACAACTTTTGTATAAAAAAAACAGATCGCAAAAGTTTGTGAAATTAAATCTATTTGCCAAATTTATTTTATTGAAATCTGTTTACGGAAAGTTGTTGCAATCCAATAAACGGATTCATCCCTTAATTTATCACCCTTAGAGGTGGAATATTATCTTCAAATTGAAGAATGAATGGATGGGACCACTACTGAAGTACCTCCTTTCCAACAAAAACAGAATCATCAAAATTGGTTCACAAATGTCGGAGTAATGGCGTAATGTGTTCCAAAAGAAAAAAAATACAGTCGAATTGAGAAACTACTCCCTTTTTGAAGTTGGTTAAAAACGATTTTGCACACATACTTCACGCCCTTTTCCCGTCGAGGTAAACAGCGACCAAATAACGTTTTTCTAATTAATTTAGCATCTAGATAGTGTAACATACCTAGCTGTCCTATTGGAAGCTTTTTGGCGCTGCGTAAAGTGATGATCACAAATACCTACGTAGATGACAGATATTCGTAAGAAACATATTTTTTTATCGCTCTCGTCATATGACATTAAATTAAACGACACCCAGATTATTTCGCGGCATCTTTGAACGTAGAGTTTACATCAAAGCAATGGAAAAATTTATAATTCCTCATAAATAAAAATTCCAATGGACTTTTTTTATTATATAAGAATTTGCAAGTTGGTACCTTTAATGTACTCCCGGAGACATAATTCGAGCCATTTCACACTTTTATTCTCAAGGAATACAAAAACATTGTTATTATCGAAGAAAAAGTTTTCCCCGCTTTTACAAATTCAAATTTTCAAGAAGGACTTATGGAAATGACATTTAGTATACCAGTTTATATTGCGGCGGAACGGAATGGAAGTGAATTTTTGTAACGATATAGTACATAACATAATGAACTTTATGGTCAATTGTGTAACGTACAAACTATGTGCGAGCCAAAATCTTCCACGGAATTCACAAAAGAGACGCATTCCGCGAAAGAGTTTTTCTACTTTGTACATTACACATTTGATCATAAAGTTCATTATGCTATCGAGTTCTTAGGTTTTCGCGATTGTTACACATAGGACCGTGACCATGGGACCTGTAAAGGGCCCGAAATGTCGGTTTGTTTGAAAAAACAAATATACGCGATTTATATCCGGAAAAATAGTTTAATTTCCTATTCATTATGCTATGTTACAAAAATTCGCTTCCACTCCGTTCCGCCGCAATATAAATTGAGCCTTAGGGTATTTAATACTGAAAATGCATGGTGGCTCGAGTTATGTGTATGAGAGTGTATTTACCTTTAGAACTTTGTCCAATCACGTACTAATAGTTTCCTGTCGTCTTTTCCTTCATAAGTAGTATGCATTTATTTTTATTCGAAAAGCTAGTATAGCCCAGTTAACATCATGTACGTTTAGGTATACCTACTTAAACCCAATATTGATATATGAATAAATACTTAGTTCAGTAAATTGTATTTTTGTACGATGATCGAATCGTTTGCAACACATGCTCGTTGTGTAACATTTATTTCTAAAATTGGCACGCTAGTGTTACGAACTTTCTTTGTTGAGAGAACATAAACTAAATAGAAAGATAAATAGATCACATGTATATATATACATATAGACACAAAAATATAGGTCTGCGAAATGAATAATTTTTTTCAATATTTGCCATCATGTTTTGTGTTTGTGTTGTTTTACCATTGCATGGGGGTCTAATTATTACTCGTTGCGACCGAATAGCTTTTGTTTAACTAACTAATATAATACTGATGATCGGAACGAAGGCGTAAAACCAAAAAATGTATATTATAATGATAACGTAGGTAATCAAGAAGCCAAAAATACCATTTTTTTTTAAATATTGGTTGTATAACATCGGAATAAATCCATCAAACCAAATCTTCGATAATTTTTTCATATCTTTAAACAAACACTGTGTTGTGACTTTCTTCGGTATTCCATCCTCTACGGTGATTACCATTTGATTTTAAATTATTATTAAATGTTCGCCCTTCAGAACAGGCTAAGGCGTCGCCATACTGCCATGCCAGGATCTTGGATGTTAATTTTTCTTCAATATTATTTAAAAATGAAACAAATTCAGGGTGAATTTTTATTTTATCACATATGGTCGAAATGGGTACAGAAACGTACCTATATTTTCAAAATATAATCCTAACTCGTTCTCGTGATATTTACAAAATATACCTACGATTAGCCATGTGCTTCAACCAAGCGAATAACGTCGTTATAATGGCACGGAGTAAGTTTAAGACAAGTGGTTACTATGGACTGGCATACTTTCGACACACAAAAATTTGCCATACAAAACAACATGCTGATACTGAGGTAGGTACTAGGTAGCAAGTATTTATAAGACTTATTAACAAAAGATGTTCGTCGTTTCTATTTTTGGAAGCTTTTAAATGCACACAATAATATAAATTTTACGAGTTGTGACAATGTCAACTTACCTCAGGAACTCTAGAATTTAATTCAAACCAAGAAGTTCACGGTCAAAACCACGCACTAACTGTACAACTGATCACAAAATAAAACAATATAACTTTCGAAACACTTCAGACACAGCCGGTTCTTTCAGAGTACACAGAAAGTAAGCAGAATGTAAATACAAAGTACAGTCTCAGAAAAATATTGTCGACAAACAATTTGGCAAAATGAAAGTTCGTAACTGTAACGGGGAGGTTATGTTTATGTTTTGATTACGTAAGTACGTCAACACCGCTCAAGCTCCACGTTATTACTGAACTTACCGAACTGAAGTGAATTGCGATGCGATCCGCTAAACGGAATAGCATGGTGCGGTGACGGAACACACGACTCATTCAGAGCGACTTCCGAGCTTCCTTGCTTAAATAAGGTAAGGTACAAAAGTAGAACTATGATAAACATTCTGCTAATGATACAAACTTAAGTACCTAATATACCTACTTAGTTCAGTTATATCAGCAATCGTTGTTACCGTTACGTATCAATATAAATAATAAATTGTCATTATTATTAACTAATATCCCTATCTGGTGCGTAAAATTCAGTAATTAGGTATATACTGATATAGCTTATAATATTGTTAAGTTCTAAGAAGTTCCATAAAAGTTTTTATCGGAGTTGAGTATTTAGTTTTAAGCGTTTACCGACCAGTCAATATCGCTGCTCTCGTCAGCCCGGCAAATTATGTAAACAATATATTTTTTATTTATCTATATTACGAGTTCCAAATTTAAAAAAACTCTTTATTCAAGGTATATGTGTATGCTATGTATTTACGGCCCTTACGTTAATATCAAGTGCCCTTTCCTCGTTCCGTTAAGAAGAAACGAAAGGTTAAAAACCGAAGAAATAAAATCGAATCGGTTTAGTTTTTCGCATTAAATCGACACAGTGCTAATATAATGTAAAATTTATATACAATATTAAATGACCGCAAAAATCAGCTTGCCGCGTTGCAAAGGACTTTATTATAATTTTCTTTTAAAAAATAAGCAAGTAACTGACTTGGTTAAACTTATGATACCGGGAACTAAAAGCAAATTTTATTCATAACAATCACTGTGTGCAATGTGCATATGCCCGGCCCGTGCCCTTTTCGAATTTTTGAAGACGCCATCTATTTTGCTCAATGCGAACTTCTATTATACCGCAAAGTATATGATGATACTGATACGCTCCTTTCTATAGTGGGAGTTTCTATTGTGTGTGCCCATCTTTGCGATTTAAATCTCCGAGTGATTCTGTAACTGAGGCGTGTAGTTTACCATCAGGCGCACGACTTGTTCGTCCCGTCGCTTAATATTATATAAAAAAGGTAACAATAAGTTAACACAAAACTGATACAAATAAAGTAATGAAACTATCTTTTAATTGAATAAAAATATTATGATGGCATAGTCATTTATTTGGTCAAGTGTGAGTTGTCCATAAAAAAAATGATCAAACAGTTTAAGGGTCGTATTCCAGAACTCTACTCAATACTCAAGTCAGGACTTGTGTATTGCAGTGAGCACTGAAAATCATACTCAAGTCCTTGCCATTAGGGTCGAATTTCCAGTGGTTGAAATAATACTCAAGTCTGCTCAAGTCAGGATTTGAGTATGGTTTAAAGCACTCGAAATCATACTCAAGGCCTTGGCATTAGAGTCGTATTTCCAGTGCTTGAAATCATACTCAGATCCTGACTTGAGTATGATTTCACTGGAAATACGTCCCTAATGGCAAGGACTTGAGTATGATTTTCAGCGCTTACTGCAATACTCAAGTCCTGACTTGAGTGTTGAGTAGAGTTTTGGAATACGACCCGTAGTGCTGATCGATTCAGTTTCATGTAAGGATCATTTCATTGTATGATACGAAAAAATCGGGACAGCAGGAGTTGGTCAAATTTAGTCAAATGTTTTTGATACAAAAGCAATGAATCGAAAAATATCTAAACAATCACGAATTCATAAAATTTTTAAATGATTTCTCGTGAAAATCGTTTAATGTGATTTCCGATATGATTAGTCCAATCCTTATTCACGTCGCGATGACAAGTGTCAAATTTGGCCCATTATTCCATCCTCTTATGGTCATATTCCAGAACTCTACCCAATGCTCAAATTAGGACTTGAGTATGATTTCTAGTGTTTTAAATCATACTCAAGTCCTGACTTACGCATTGAGTAGAGTTCTGGAATACGACTCTCAGATTTGGCCTTTTATTTGGTGACGACTAATAGAGGGCCTAATTTATTATTGCCAAAACCTAAGTCGTAAAATGTCTTATATAGTTTTGAAAAAAGCATTTAAAAAATATATACATATATTTCCGGATATTTTTCTTATATTTTTCCACATTTGACGTTGACAACTGTAAAAAATTGTAGTAACTGAACGAAAACGATGGAGCCATTATAAAGTGTATTTCCCAGATCTCGTTTTTCTACAACTTGCTTTTAACTATACATTTTTATTTTATAATTCACGCCAAATAAAACTTCAGAAGATATTTGTAATCGAAGAACATAATTTATGAGCCTTCGAAGTATATATTTATCTAATATTTTTTAAATTTTCAGAATTATCTTATTTTCAAATAGTGGAAAAATTTTAATTTTTCAGAAAATTACTCAACAATACACTATTCTGAAAAATTATTTCAAATAGTGGATACTTTTCAAAGAAAAATTCTAGCTCCATCGTTTTCGTTCAGTAACTTCAACTTTTGACAGGTGTTTCCGGTTCCGATTTACGATGTAATAGGGGTAATTTATTTTTATCTTTATTTATATTTTTCTACAGAATGTACTCTAATTTTTATTTACAATTACAACTGCAACAAATATTGTTTGTTTTATGGTACATTATGACAAATTTATTATTTTTGTAACCTGGTAAACAGATTAACATACTAATGCGTGTAACGTAAAAAATAGAAATGTCATAGGACCCATCCTACGTGAAATTGACTTTAATTAACTGCATTCTTCGAAGGCACAAGCCTAGTAACCGCCATAAGTATTGGAAAAATTAATTAAAATATACTTTTTCTGAAAAATATTATTTTTTCAAAATGGAACCTTTTCCATGACCCAACACTACAAGAGTATGGTATGCAAAGACCAGTGTTGGGTCATGGAAAATTTCCATGACAAAAAATGGCGGGCTTTAGAAGTTACAAGTACAGCTTTTACAAAGATTATTTTTATTTGAAATAAATTATGAAGAAAAAACAAAGAAAGAAATAGTGATGAAGAAAGTTAGAACTATATTCCTTAGTTTGATCTAAATTACAGAAGACTTTATCCTAAAAATCCCAATAACTATGAATTCAAAGTCAAAATGAAGATAATGTGATTTAAGTGAAAGTGAAAACATAAATATTGACTCCCACCCCTTAAGACTATTTAAAAAACCCAAATAAGTGAACTAAGTTATCTAAGAGAAATTGAAAACATAATGTATTAGAGCCACAATGGAAAATATTACTGACGATTCCGATAATTAATTAAACGAAGACATGGCTCAAAAAACTTGTATCTAAGCCAAAACTCTTAATAAAAAAAAATTAATATCAAGTGGTGGTGGTGTAGTTGCTGGAGTTTTTCGCCGTTGCGAACTTATTTTAAAATCTCGTTTTTCCTTATGTAGCTTTTTACTATACAAATTCACGATAAATAAAACTTCAAAAGATATTTCTAGACGTAGAACATAATATGAACCCTCGAAATTAAATTTTTCCAGTATATCGAGATTTTTTCCCGAAAAATTTTCACTATTTGAAATTTTTCGGAAAGTTACCCAACAGTAGCAAAGATCACAACTAATGAAGTTTTGGCTTAATGGACATATTCCGATGCCGTAAAACCGATAAACATAAAAATGGCAACTGAAGGGTTAATGTTTTGTTTGACAGATTTAAAAAAACTACCGTTGCTTCGCTGTCTGTCTTAGGAAGAAATTTTGATTCTTGCCTGGAGATTACTTTGATTCTGTTTGCAGAACGGATAATTCTTATACCTAATATGATAAAAACAGAACCTTGGACAGGAGGTATAGATGAAGAATATGAGACTCAGTACTTTGGTTTTGGCGCACAGCGTCTCAAAATTGCAGTGCGTCAAATGGTGGAGCAGAAAATTGAAACTGGAGTAAAAGAAATGAAATCTTATCTTCTGGAATCCTTGGAATTGAATGATACTGACAAGTTAACCTTGACACATTCGTGTGATAAGCTTTTGCGGCTGTACTGCCATCGCGCGGGACCGTCTTTACACATTATTGACGAGGAAATCGAAAGGATATTGAAAGTGCCTTCTAATGTGCTTCTGCCTGAGGATGAGGTTCAAATTCAACAGTCAACGGATGAGGACTATGTCAGATTAAAAGAAGAGGTGGCTAATTTAAGAAGAAGAGTCGAAAGGGCAGCTTTAATGGAAGCCTTATTGACTGCTGAAGAAGATGAACTGACATCAGTTGAAGAGGTTTGTGAGACTGCCAAGAAGGACATGGAAGTTCTAGATTTATTGAACAAAAACATTGAGGGGGCTGAGGGCCTCAAGACATTACAGAATGATACACAGTTTTTGTGTACAAATGTACCTTTCATGAATGTACAAATGAAGTCTAGTGAAGACAATTTTTTTGATAAGTAACACTTAAATATGTAATAATGCTGGTCATAAATTGTAATAAAATTGAGAAGCTTCAGAACAAAAATTGATAAATTCAATTCTAATTTTGTCCATTTACTGGATTTGTCCCATTGTGTCAGATCTGCGCATTTGAAACATATTTTGAAGGATGATTTAGTGGTTGCTTTTCAGGTTGGATAAATTATTCATAGAAACATACAAAAACTATCAATTGCCATTAAAAACGCAGAACAGGTCAAATGAGTTTTTATTTCGACGCTCCTCAATTATAACTTAATTGAGTTGATATGATGTATGAAATCTCATGTGTAGTACTACTGCTTGATTCTTTGTAAAATTAAAGCTATATAGGTACTGTACTTTGCAGGACTATATTTACTAACGTCATAAACAACAATTTTTGTTTGATGACTTAATAATTAATCAGATTTAACTCTTGTGCAATTATAATTGAGTGTATGCATTATTATTATTATTATAATAATGTCAAGATAGCCCCGCATTAGGGAAACCCTGTGTCGCGGGTGCCACACATAGACAACCACAAATTACACCCAAACTCAGCCCGGGAATCGACCCTGGGACCTCTGCGTGGTTCGGTGGTTCGGTTAGGTAGGCAGTTACAATTATATAAAGTGAATAGATGTAAATTAAATAGATCACCCTAAATGGTGATATCTCTATGCTATAACTGCCTCCGTGGCCGAACGGTTACCATGCCGGACTGATTCCCAGGCCGGGAGAAATATGTGTATGGCCTACATTTATTTCTCTCGTGAGTTTGGGTGTAATTTGTGGTTGTCTATGTGTGTGCCCATGGCACCCGCGACACAGAGTTTCCCTAGTGCGGGCCTATGTTGAGTGTGTGCGTTATTTATTTATGCATAAAGTTTTGAAAAATATCTCGTCTATCTCATCTTGGATTTGGTAGACTAATAATCGACCTACAAATTTATAAAGTCACATGGCTGGAAAGAGGTATCATACGAAAAATAAGTATAACTTTGCCATTCTCATTATCTCACTAGACTATGGCTTTACACCAGCCCCTTCATAGGTCCTAAACTATATTGAAATATACAAGGTCATACATCAAAACATTTGTTTTGTTTTATTTACTTATGTGGTATCAGGATGAACGGACTCAGGGTTCAAATTCAAGTTTATGTTGCTTGTGATAAGTATGGTCCAGTGTCAAGTTGATGTGCCTTGACTGTACATAATAAAATAAAACTTTGTAAACAGATATTTTTATTTTAATGTAAAAACAGAACTTCTTACACAATAATTTACCTAAACAATTATCAGAGAATAACAATTATTACATCAATTCTATATCATATAACATCAAATACTCTATTCTCATCAGTTATAGTTTTTAATTCACGAAAATATATTCTAATAACTTGTTAAAAAGTAACTTGGGATTTATAAAGATTATAATTGGCACAATTAATAGATTACATTACACATTGAGATGTGAAGTTTCAACATTTAAATAAATATTATAACTAATTCGAAATGAAACTTTTTTTTAACAAATAAATAATAGGGAGAATAGGGTAACTCTACTCCTAGGGTGGTACGCATTATTAATATTAGACATGATTTATTGATGACCATACCATCTCAGTCAACTGTAAACGCCCGAAAATGTTGGGTTGTCAAACTAACATAATACGCGGGTTACTTTAAAAAAATAGTTTCATTTCCAATGTGCAACTATCGCGAAAACTTAAGAACACGATAATCACAAAACTTTTTTGGTAATTTTCTATTCTATCTACTTATATTTTTGTATCACATTTATGACTTTAGCACTACTGACGCCAATTGTACAAAGGAGCTTTGCTCCTCTGAGGACAACAGCAATGTACTGCTATCAATTGAATAGTTCACTAGATTGAAGAAATATTTTTAAAGTAATTATGAAGTGCTAGAAATAGTAAAACTAGCATAAAAAATGTAACAGTAGATAAGCTTTTCTATGAACGTTAATTTCTAACATTTCTCATGTGTCTTAGCTAAGTACAAGACAGAAGAATGACATATGCCTTTGACACTAAGGTTGACCAGCGCTCGGCAGCCCACTGCCGCATACCTGAAGTGTCAATTAATGTAAGGGACAAACCACGGTTTTTTAGGAGAGCCAAAAAATGTTTTTTTTAAGCGTTTTTACTGTCTAGTCTAATTTTGATTGTGTGTAGAGTAAAGTTTCTTAGAATTTCCTCTTTTTTCATGCTATAAACGAAAGATTTAAGGAATGCCCAGTGGTTGGAAATATAGCATGTCCATTACATTAAAAAAAGATGTTTAGTTGTGTTATATATATTAGTAACGTAAGGCACAACTAAACACCTTTTTTTTTACTGTTTTTTAACGTACGAGACATGGTATATTTTAAACCACAGGGCATTCCAAAATTTTAATAATATCAATCGATAGAGCGGGAACTTCTGAATCCAATGATATATGTAACTCATTTTCGACAAAATGTCCCTTACGTTAATTGATACTTCTGGTATCGATATGGGTTGATAATGAAACATATACTTTACAATTTAGAATAATAAGGTAATCTGAGTAATTATAAAGTATATGTCATCATTATCTACAGTATAAATAAGTGTGGGAGTTTAGAATTTGGAGAGCATTACACCGAACAACTAGGCCAAAAACAATCTTGAGCAACAGAACTAGTTCTACTGTAAATATTTGTAATAGAGCCATAAGTTTATCTTTCGATATGATGCTGGATATCTTATGTGCTCATCGAAAATTCGCGTAAGGTACCAACTGCACCCTGCAGCTGGTATGTCAGTGAACTTAGCAATATTATTTTATACAGTGCGTTAGATACAAGTCTCCTATAGTTATATATATTAAAGTGTCACAAAAACTTGAAATTGTTTCAATGCAATTGAAAATTAAATAGACAAAAGTAAATAAATGACTAACAATGAATTTATGTACAACACTTTAGAATTTATGCGCTTATCTTGAGTTATATTTACAATTTTTTTAGATACATATACACCTATTTTCTAAGCTATACATTGATACTACCTATTACTTAATCTCTTAATTATATAATGAATATTTTTTAAAGAATCATATTAAAGATTTATATTTAAAAAAAATCATGTAAATTTTTATCTAAATAAAATCTTTCAATACTTTAAAAATACCGAATGCCTTACAAAAGTAACAATTTTGATTTTTTTTATTGTCTGACCTAATGAACATTGTTCAACATTTATAAATTTCTACAACATCATTGTAACAAAAAAAAAATAGTATATTTTTGGAATAAAATCTATGATACGCTATATGAATTTGACTAGTATAGCATTTCTGTGGTTTTTGTAATACTTCGTATGTCGAGTAACTGGGCATTGTTAGATAACATTAAATCTGTTTGGGATTTATCTACCCATTATGGGTCAACGCGGACCAAACTCCTTGTAAAAAGATATTTCTTGATATTTATCATCGCAGCTAAACAGATCATTACCGTAGATTTTATTAAGGTAATGGGCCTCGTAGGCGCAAAAATATTAAAAAAGTAAATATATTATGTTATGTGGTATGTATTTATGTATATACATTTAGTAACAAATTATTACGAAAATACATATCAGAAAATTATACTTACACGTTTGAAAACGTGCCACATTTTGTACGTTCTGCCGCGTCGTATAGATATAGGACGCGGCAGACAAAAATACAACCGAACGTAGATACGTTCGGTTGTATTTTTGTCTACCTACAATATTCTTATTAACTATTTATTATTATTGCACTTCTTCTATATTTTATGTTTGAATTATTTACGTTTCTTAGTGCGCGAATTTGTAATTCTAATGAGAAATTAATATTCCTTAACCATAGACAGTTACGGTGCAAATTAAAAGCTTCTCAGACAAATTCAACATTCCCCAACAATGCAAAGTTTTTATAACAATCTATCACAACTTTACAACAACATAAATCTTTGGCTTTATTGACCACATTTACACCACATACTAAAATAAATATATGGAATGACTTGTCATCTTACATTAAGAACACACATTTACCAAATAAGTTGATTAAATTACATTACTTAAACAACTATAAAAAACAAAAGAAAGTTGTACCAGTCACATGAATACTCGTAATTATAATACTACACTTGTTAATTATACGACTACATAAATGCTATTACAAAAATTATACTCGTTCAAGCATGTTTAATAAAATAGGTAATATTCTTGTTGCGCAATAAACTATGGTGTTTATAGTTTGTGACCTTATAAATTCAAACTATAAGTTGCTCTATGGCTTAGCTGACCAGCTTAGGGGGTAATTTACGTTAACCCTACACGCCATGAGAGAGAACAGAAAAGCACATCTGCATTTTGTGGTATAAACCCTGTGACCTATAACTTCCTATCAGTTAATGTCAATCATTATGTTATGGGGGTTCTTTCCATAAAGGTTTTTATAATAGTTGGACGAATATGGTGAATTGCGCAACAGAAAATCTCCTTATAAATGAATGTGGTAACAGCAGCCAACGTAATAGAAGCATGAGCGCACAGCCACACGTATGGTGTCACTTTGATAGTTATTTCGAAATTACAGGCAATTTTATTTGTATCGAGATGTTTTTTATTTGCATGGAATTTTAGCAGTTTGTATACAGGGTCATTTGTAAAATACTAACAACCTCGCGCCGAAAGGTTACCACACTGGACTGCCACGCAGAATTCCTGGTTCGATTCCTGGGCCAGGAGAAATATTTGTATGGCCTACATTTATTTCTCTCGTGAGTTTGGGTGTAATTTGAGGTAATCTACCTCTGTGTCCATGGCACTCGCGATACAGGGTTTCCCTAGTGCGGGACTATGAGTATGTGCATTATTATTATATTACTAATACCATAACCAACTTCTTTTAACAATATATCAGATTTCAGTTTTGTATAAAAATAAAAATATTTAAACAGATCGCTCTAAACGGTGACAACTCTGTGCGGTAACAAAAGAAAGCACTAGCGTTCAAACCAGGGGGCCAATCGCGCTAATTGTCAAAGGTTTAACCAAAACCTTCAACCTCGCCAATGTGACACGTTGCGTACATTTCGTATCGCGCTAACTGTCAAAACAAAAACCTAAGCAAAAAGCCGTTATACGTGTGACACGTAAAGCACATTTGGTATCGCGCTACAGTCCGATGTAAAACGCAGGAGCGGAAGCGAGGGTTGTCGGGGCGGCCGCCTGAGCATTTGAACTTACTACCAAATATAGATCTAAAGTGTCAGATAGTACAACAAAAACTATGTTTAGTGAACAGTCATGGAACAAAATTTGTTGTTTATGATCATTGACTTATGTTTATGATGTCAGTAATAATATGCTTTGCGTGGTCATTAGTATTTTACAACTGTTGACCCCTACCCAGCTATGGAACGTATATGTGTGTGGCCTTCTGTGCGTGTGTGTCAGACGAAGGCGGGCGATCTCGCGTCGACGGCGCGTACTATCTTCCGCGCCGCTGGCCCCGGCCAGCGCCAGCCGCTGTCACTCAGCGCCACCAGTCACACCGGGCCCGGCCAGTCTGTGTTCTCCTTGAGTATTACAGAAACATTATTTTAGCATACCACCACACTTTACGACTGTTTTTAAGAGTAAGAGCGTTACACACGGGGACTTTTAGCAGCGATGCAGTTGTTAATCGTCTACCTTTACACACGCGCGCGATTTTAAGCAGCTATGCAAGTGCGCGACTGCATCGCTACACTTGGGATGTATAGGCGATTGCTTCGATGCAATCTCGAGTTTGTATCGATGCAGTCGCGCATTTGCATCGATGTCAAAGCGCGTTTGGATTGCTGCTAAAAGTCGCCGCCAAACCACTTTTAGTCATTGGAACTATGAACTGGAGCTTCCATCCCAGGAGTCTCGGTCTCGAAAATTTCAGTCTCAACGATTTCAAGACACTTTCGAGACTCGAGACTGATATCGACTTTAGACTTAAGCCACTAAATGAAACAGTTTAAAAACGCTATTAAACATTTTTTTTATATTCTGGTTAGAACAGGTCATGACAACAATGAAATGGAGGCTAGTATAATATCTAGAGATTGTCGAACGCAAGTAATAAAATCGGTCCTCTCTGTCTGAAACTACACTAAACGCCGTTTATTTCGTTCGTCGCGTCCATTATAAAAACGAAAAAACTTTCACAAACAATTTGTAATTTTATCATTTGAATTAATAAAGACATTTATTAAAATCTCACATTTTGATTGCCTAAACGGCTATCTCGTAAGTATGGAAACCTGTTTTTGAAAGTCTCGTTTAGTCCGGTATTTTCAAGACTACCCCGAATCTCGATTTTTTTCCCGGGATGTGGAGCTATTTCCAAATCCATATAATAATACTATTATTATACACATAATTGTCGAGTCTGAGGTTACTCTCACATTTAAAATACTACATTTGGTGTTAATAATAAATATATGGAAAAGTCAAGTGATATTTCCTAAGTTATAGATAGTCTTCTTCAATGGAAAGCTACTTTTTCGCTCAATAAAAATTAAAATTGAGTAAGAAGTTCTCACTTACTTTCTCTTAACGGCACCTACTTACAAAAGTGTTCAAGCATACATAAATGATTTACCATCGAAATGTTAACAGTTTTGGCATGCATAGGGCTCTGAGCAGTGTTATTCGAGCTGAAATATCCGCCGGGTCGCGGTCGCAGATGTCGATTGTGCATTTCCATCTGTACGATCTTCATGAACTCTATTTGCGCTGCTAGCTTTTGCACCTCCTCCTGTTGATAAAATTTACAACTCTTAACACGAATCAACTTGAATATGAAACTCGGGTCTAGAATTAAAATATCTGATTTTCGTTTTTTTATATAGAAGTTTTAGGGGATGTTTTTTTAATGATACCAAGTGATGGAATGAACAAGTTATGCACCTGATGGTAAACTTAGACTATGGAAACCAAAGGACATGTTATATTGACATATACATATATATCAGATGTTATATGTATATAATGCATTTAGACGGTGAAAACATAAACATTTTATTGTCTTTGTTTAACTACTGCGTGCCGTCGTAAGGCAAAAGAAATAGCACTACATTGATTTATGTCAAACACGCGAATCAAAAATACGTAACTATCGAGTTCTTAGGTTTTCGCGATTGTTACACATAGGAAAAATAAAAGTATTTTTCCGGATTTAAATCGCGTATATTTGTTTTTTTCAAACAAACCGTACGTAACGTCATCTTAAATGCCAACTGTCCTTATTTTGCCATTTTTGTAGTACAAAATGTCAAAACCAATGTTTGGCCAAATGCCTTAGGGAATTATTCGCATGAATTGTAATGAAAGAGACAAAAATATTGACAGTGAGAGCAATTAAGTATTGATAAAAATGCGTCGCAGCATCATTAAGGGGTGCGGCAGTAGAAAATCCGGAATCAACCGAATGTTACATTACACCGGCACGTGTTATTTTCCTGCCTATAAATCATACAATAGCCCAAATATCTCACGTAATTAAACTCAATTAAGTAGATTATTCATAAGTCTTGCCGAATTTTGCTTTGATTACTTTAGATTGCCTGTTTGTTAGTATATTTTGATGGTTGTTGACAACGATTATTTTGAGATAGTGTTGTTCTAGTAAGCAGACATATTATCGATATTCTGTTATTAAAACAATTCACTACGAGGTTTTTATTATTTCATTATTATTATTTTTAAAGTTTACCTGCAAATGAAAAAAGAAAGAATGTTTGGAAATTATAGGACTGCCGAACATAAACATTGGATCAAATACCATCTTGAAGTATTTGGAGTCAAATTTAGTAATAGAACTTTGAATGTAATTAGATTACATGATAATGCAATTCCATCGTTACATTTATTGGTAAATAACTTTATATCAAATTTTGATTAAAATGGCTCATTACTTGCCTAGTAATACTAGCCTAGTATTAATCATACTTTGATTACAGTAAACTATACAAATTTGCAAACATAAAAAACAGTTTCAACATTCAGGCCATATACATATTTGCATGTCGATATTGACTTATCTATGATTATGGTACAACACTTAGGGTCGTATTCTAGAACTCTACTCAATGCTCAAGTCAGGATTTGAGTATGGTTTAAAGCACTCCAAATCATACTCAAGTCTCTTCCATTAGGGTCGTATTTCCAGTGCTTGAAATCATACTCAGATCCTGACTTGAGCATTGAGTAGAGTTCTGGAATACGACCCTAAATCCGCCTTTTGTGATGGACATTTTTGGTTTAGGTAGGCACGTATATTCCGTAGATAGGGCAGCTCGTTTCCTTTATTTTTTTTTCATCCTCTAAGATGGGAAGCGACAAATTGACAAATCCCATGTATCTAGTGTCGGGTCATGGAAAAATTTCCATTTTGAAAAACTCATATTTGTCAGAAAATATAAATATTTTTCTGGATATTTTTCTTTCAATTTTCCACATTTGACGTTGACACCTATCAAATGTTGAAGTTACTGAACAAAAACGATGAAGCCAACAAGTGGTGGTGGTGTGGTTGTTGGAGGTTTTTTCGCTGTTGTGAAATAATTTTTAAATCCCGTTTTTCTATAAGTGGCTTTAGCTATACAAGTTTATTTTATAATTAACGCTAAATAAAACTTTAAAATATATTCCTAAACATAAAACATAATATAAGCCTTGGAAATTATATTTTTCCAATATTTCAAATGTTTCGGAAAATTTTCGACTATTTGAATTTTTTCAGAAAATTACCCAACAGTACATGTGTCTGTGACTTCGCCAGCACCCTTATCCTTTAAAACCGAAACGCAGTAATGCTCACATTACTACTTGGCTGCAGAAATAGGTAGGTTATTTCCCTGGCCGAACTCTTTCACAAGGAGGTCTAACTATTAACTGAGGGTAGTTTTTACCAAGCAAATAATATTTTAATAGCATTTGTGCTTTATTCTTGCTATTTCTTCTGGCCACGACGCGAGTGCGGTGCTGTGTGAGTGAGATAGCACTCGTTTAGAAACATTTCTCTGTGGTAGATTTGCAGATCAAGGTTTAAGTTCTTTTGTCCCGAAGACTATCATTTCAAAATATATCGGAAATGTTTGTCTTAACATTGTAGTATAAAGTTGTATTTCTTACGAGTTTTTTTCTTTTATACATGACAGGCAGATGACTCAACTTCACCTGATGTGAAGGTACCATTATCTTTGCCCTAGCAAGCTCCACCTTCCAAGTCTGTTAATAATTGTACAAAATTTTTACACAGCGCGCTCTAAAAAACTATCCCCTAATTTCGGTTGACTATTCCTATACGTAATATTATAACATATGTTATAACTTGTACAGTGAACAGCGCGCTGGGTTTTACGCTTTGAATCGTATACGTAAATGTCCGGGAGTTGAATTTAAATCTTACGTGTGAAGGGGAGGTGGACTGGTACGTACGTAGTAACAATTTAATTGAATTGGGCTATTCAGAGCTTAGCATAATAGCGTTGCGTTGACAGCATTTCTCTCCATATACCTTAAGTTCCTCGTTTTCCTGGTACAAGTCCGGCGGTTCGTCGGGTACGAGGCCGATGCCGTTGAGCGAAGAGGAGGCGGGGACGCCGCGGGCGCGTGCTCGGCTGTCCCACGTATCGCCCGTGCCTCGCACTACGCGAAGCACCTGATTGCGAAATGTTTCATATTCTAATCCTTAGTCACCTCAATAACTAGCGAGTATTTTAGAAGATTTTAGCCGTCATTTTTGACGTTAAACATCTACATGTGTGGTGTACAAAAATTGCCATCTGTCACTATACGCGTCATCAGTACAATCAGTCATAAGTATAAATAAAAAACAAACTTGGCCCAAGTACACCGCCCTGGGGTACGCCAACACATCCAGAAGGAATCATACTGCTCCAGTCCATAAGACTACAGACAACAAGAACTACAGATTTTCATTGCGATAGATTTAATATATTCGATTGGCAGTCCAACGCAATTATTTTCAACACTATTTCAGTATGTAGGTACTTTTCATTATCATATCATATGGCTGAAAATATATGAGAATCCTAGAGTTATTCTATCGGTTGCATCTTAAATCATATCAAAGTAAAAAGCTTTTCGCACCTTTGGCAGGAACACAAACAGCACTGTAGTGGATGTAGATAATTGAGTTCTTATAAAACCAAGCAGATACTTGATGTCAGGCCCAGCTCGTGGCAGGATTAATAAACTGAAACAGAATACACAATTTCATAGTCAAGTTAACATTTTAAGAGTTTCTATGTAGGCTATGATTACATAGTGTATATCTTGTTGTTGCTACTCTGTTTTTAGAATGCCATTTCAAACCTATTGATTTATGAATCATTTGTTACAGGCAGATTGAAAATGTGATTTTCGTTGTGAAAATATAACGTACTGGTGTAAAAGTTTACAATGAAATGAAAGTCAGTAAATAGATATTATCTTTTACATATAATACGAATTGACAAAGAACAATCACATTTTCTCAATTGTTCTTCTCAGGTGAATCTGTGACTACTCACTGTGAAATCACGAAAAAATGATGTTAAATCATTTTAACGACTTAATTTAATTTGTTAACCTACCAAGATTTTGCATTTTTGGTTTATTTGAGTTAGGCAAGCAAAGTGCAAAGGCGAAATAAGAACTTCCTCTTATTTGAAGATGGGTAGTTTTAAAAAGTACAATATACTTACTGAAAAGCAATCATAAGTGAATTAACAGTGAAGATGTTGTAAATGGCGATGGAAATGAGCCGAGCCTCGTTGTACAGACTCTCGGCGTGCCGCACGCGGTAGCACACACGAACACCCCATAACAGAAACAAGATTTCACCTGGAAATTTACAATTTTATTTTAGGGCGAGGTATTTGAATGCGAGTCTAGTATTTACGAGGTGAGGTTATCGCCTCTCGCGTCTCACATAACATGAATAAAATAAGAACAGGCGGAGAAAATTTGACAAACACCCGACGTTGACAAGGGGGGACTGACGGGGCAGCGGGAAGCGCTTCTTGTCGTTTTGTGGCGGTGTGACGTCCTTACATCGTCATTCCACCTTTTTACCGCCTTTCTCCGGTTCCTGGCCACTCGTATTTAAATTTAAATTTTGAATTGTTCCATAGCTCTTTTGCTTCGCATTCTGATTTTGTTTCGTTCCACCGTCACTCCCTGCTCGATCGCGACAGCGTACGGAGTTGGTTAAAATTCAATCGCGTCTAGTTTTGATTCCTTTACTAATTTTATAATCATTAGTAATCTAAATCATGTGTCAATTTTAATAAGTTTATAGCCACTACAGCCTTATCATGTACGGACAACGGCACATCAGACTACACATTTTTGTTCGAAAATCGCCTCCAGTGCAACGGAACAAGATACGTCAATGTGTAGCTTGATGTGCTGGCGTGTGTACCTATGAATACGCATCTGTAATTCAGAATACCTCAGCCCTTTTGGGGTAAGTGTACTTTAATTAAATTAAAAAATTAAAAATTTATTTATTTCTCAATTTGGTTCAACAATGGTAGATCAGGTCCTCCCTTTAAGCAAAGGTATGCTTGTGTTGGGAAAGCTTTGTAACTAAGCTTAAAACTGAGAATTTACAACGAAGTTACATCTTTATATTCATCATCATTAAGTTAGGAAATGTTATATAATAATGTACCTGTTTTCTATATATACCTTTTATTGTTACAGCCTTACTAATTGTTACCTTCCTTCTCTTTAACCGACTTTAAATAAATTTGTGGACCTGAAGTTTTCTGTTTTACTGCCGCGAACCTGGTCTTGTTAGGATTACAATCCTTTCGGTTTAAACCGCTGGGCAATTTTCAAGTTTTGGAATAAATGTGAAATTAATAACTATAGGGCTTCAGTTGAAAACCAAAATTTTGCAGGTTCTCTGTTGGTATTTAAAGAGAAATATTTCCATTTAAAAATTATATGCAGTCTCATATTTTTTCTTAAAGATAATAACAATAACGCATACACTCAACATAGCCCCGCACTAGGAAAACCCTGTGTGGCGGGTGCCACGGACACACACATAGACAACCACAAATTACACTCAAACTCACGACAAAAATAAATATAGGCTATACAAATATTTTTCCCGGCCCGTGAATCGAACCTGAGACCTCAGGCAGCTGGCAGTCCAGCATGATAACCGTTCGCCCATGGAGGCAGTTAGATTTATTTAAGTTTTGGACTTTTATTTTATCCTGTTTTTGGGATTTTATTTCATCGAGTAATTTATATCTGTGTAACGAATTAGCACATTCTTTAGCAATATCCTTAGGCGTATCGTATATTTATTTGGATCAAAATTTTCAGGTATGTAATAGTAAATACATAAACCTTTTGATCTAACAAAACAGTTTTCCCCGATACTCCTCCAGTGGCTCGCCTTAATATTTGTTTGTGAATTCTCCCATACGATTACTAGTGTCACTATGTACAGAGTGTCTCAGAATTCGACATCAAGAGTCTTAAAATGTACGAAGAGTGCTGGAATTTATTTTATACACAATATTATGTATGGAAAAAACAAATTTCATAGGACACTGTGAAATCAGTTTCATTTAAACATTGAAGAAAAACAAAAACTATTAGTGTATGTATTTAACAGCAGTAGAGCTCCATGTGACAGAGTTCGTCCAGGGAAGTGCTGCCACTTTACCTATTTCTGCCGCCAAGCAGTAATGTCAGCATTACTGTGTTCCGGTTTTGAAGTGTAAAGGTGCAGTTACAGGCACATGAGACTTGTCAACTTATGTCGCGAGAGTGACAGGCGCAGTGGCAGTGCCCCTCAAATTTTTGTGATTTCAAGTTCTGAGTGGCAATGCAACTGTTATGGACAGGCGTGTAGCTTACCATAAGGCGCACGACTTGTACGTCCTGTCACTTGATGTTATAAAAAAAAATGTATAAAAATGGATATGTTACTACATTACCTATAGCTAAACTGTGATCCCACCAGTTATAAGTACACTGCTTGAACTTCAAACCCTTGTTGTCGGTGATCTGAAAATTAGGTATATAATATATTATGTTATGTAATATAAGACTTACTTTACCCTTTCAAGAAAACAAGACAAAAAACTTGGGAAAACACATTTTGGAGAAAATGCTTCTTTGGATGTATTGGTATTTAGTGTTTTTAAGGAGACCTTTCAGCTGCTCATTGACAAGGTTGGCCAATTATACTTACTACTTCAGCATCAGGAGGCGCAGACAAAGTCCAAGTGCCAAGGTAGACCAGCATTATAAGGAGAATAGGTGCCATCCACTGAAGCAATTGTTTGTCTGTCAACTTGAGCTTATGCGCCGACTTTACACGGTATGTTAAAGATACTCTGAAAGTAAGAATTTGACACTGTTATAAGAGTTTATGGCATATACAATTAATAAACTAGATTCTCTTTATTTTTATTATTCTCCTATATGAAGAGACCACAAATGGCCACTATATAGGCCAAAACACTTGCCTGGCCATGAAATCAGAGGTTCAGATATGTATTTGGGATTTAAAGATAAGACAACTCTTTTTCCGAAATTAAAATAGATAAATAATAAATTGCACAATGTACCGTGTACAAACTATAATAAATAACACAAACTATAGGGAACTACTTGAATCAGTTTACAAAGGTGAAATTAAGTTTAAGGTTCAATTAAAAGGTTATTACCTATAATTTAGTATGATGGAATTATACATGACTATTTATAAAATACTAACAGGGTCGCAAGATTATATTACTAATGTTAATATCACAAAAACAACTTTTATTTCAGATTTTTTTACAAAACACAGTAAATTAACGATACAAAAATAAATTTTCAGGTTTTTGTAATGTGATTTGACACTTTTTAGATTTGTGAGCGTCTTGCCGGAGGATACACACACTTATGTTTTGCATCGCATTAGTATTTACGCTAGCTCTTTCTTTTGTAACTGCAAAGAGTTATTTCACTATTTCATTTTGTATGAAAGTAAAATGTTATGAATTATTAAATCATGGTACAAAAGTTCTTGTTTATGATGTTAGTAATATAGTGTTGTTAGTATTTTACAAAGAACCCTGTATAAAGGTTTTTGTTTTATGTCATTTGTATTAATTTAGTTACCTCCAAGTTTTCATAAGCAGAGCTGTGTAAGTGATACAAAAACCCAAGTGGCGTGTCCATTTCGTAGCAATACAAGAATATCTATCCAGAACTGGAAATATGGCGGCCATCTGTGGGATATGAAACAGAAGGGCAATGTAGAATTTGTAACTGCAATGAGTGTTGTCCAGTGTATAGTTGTCTTCTATCTTATAATGTTCCAGGGCATGTTTAGACGGGCACTAATGCATTCTGCTATTCCTAACTAAAATGCGGTTAAGTGACAGTTGAGGATAGAGTTCAAAATTCAACATAGCTTAGCAATCTTTTAAAACTAATTTGTGAATAAGTTACGGAGTACAATTTTTTCAAACCGACTCTAATTTCTAGTGATAACAAACAAATCTACTAAATGGCACTTATTGCACAAATTTTTATAGATACTGCTGGCTAATTGTTTTAATTTGTTTAGAATTAGCGCCATCTATCCATATTAGCAAGAGGTAATTTATCTATTACTATATATATAATATAATACAAGCATATTTGTCAAGGTTCCGAAAATAATTTTAGTTCATAGTCAATACCTAAATATTACAAGGAAAAAAGTGACTACTGAATATAAACTTCTTCCAGGCTATCAATCAGCGTCATCTAGATGTAAGATAGAATATTGACCTTTTTCAGAGTTACAATCTGTAGTATGGAGATTAGCAGTTGTCTTGAGTCATTGGTCCATGGTTTTAGTTAGCAGATGGCAGAATTAACTATTATTTCAGTAGCATTACCATCTAGCATTAATGGCAACATGGGTTGATGTGATAGAATATGGTATGTCAGTGGATAGAATGTATAAAGTTGTAATCAAAGAATCATTCTGTTTCTCACCTCCATATACATAATGGCACAACCCAGCAAGGTAATAGAGAGAAAGACAGGACTTGCAACTCTGAAAACCTTTACCCTGCGGTGGTGGCGAGTGTAGATGACAAGGGCCACTGTCATGACAGCACAGCTTACTGATATTACTAGAAGAGATATCCTGAAATTGACAAATTTTCTTATCAAGAACTGATTACTTGAATACTGTAGAACTAAAACGGTAGGTACAAATGATTTTTTTTTTTTAAGTTTTTTTTTAAAATGATTAGCTTTCACAAAAAGTTTAAAAACGCACTTTTCTTACTTAGTCACTGTGTTTTGCACATTAAGTACAATGTTGGTTTAAAAAACAAACTTTACCGAAAAGGCCAGTTGTAAGTGGCAAGACAAGGCTCTGGGCCGCGACATGTTTCGCAGCCAGGCTGGCATTTCAGACATTCGTACGGTTCGCTCCAGTTTTCTACATTGTTTTCCTCAAAGTCCTGGTATGCAACTGGAAAGAAAACAATACAAAGTTAGATCATAATAATTCTAGAAAACGATAGGATAGTTCACTAAAATATTTCAGAGGAAAACAAGCGTACTCCTATGTAGTTAATACTGCAATACATCCTCCGCATTCACAGTATCTTCTTTTTTGAAAAGTTCGACATCACATCGATATAAAAAGCACATTTTTGAAATTTTTTTCTATTTTGTGAAAAAATCACAAACACGAATATTTATCTAAGCGGTAATTTGACATTAAATTATTTTTTAATATAATTTTGTTAGGCATTGGAGTAAATTAAGTAAGCCAATCTAGATTTGAATTAGTTTTTCTTACTATCTGTATTCGCACACGGAACCACAGACTTGTATAAACTGTATCGCGCACTAAGCTAATAAAACGAGCCGAGTGAGAGGTTTCAAAGTAGTAATGCGTCTCTTTCTAATAGGGTGTCCATATGTTCATTCATGTTTCAGCCAGCCATATTGTTTGTAAGTTTGTAACTTTTTAATTTTTACAGAAAATGTTGCCGCTTATGGGTGACCAAAACTACTAATATTATTTCATACTACAAATTACTGTACTTATTTGATATGCTACTTCATAAAAGACGGTTTTGTTGTTGATATATTGTTTTTTGTATTATTACAGTAAAAGCATATTACCTTTAAGCTAATTTTATTTAAAAAAAGCATTTTTTTTTAAATTAAAAAACAAATTAAAAAAAGTTAATAGACTAAGATGATTTTATTTAGCGTTGGCAACGTGTTCGACAAGGACAGACCACTAGATCCGGTCTGGACCTTTTGGAGGGAAAAGTGTCGTTTTTATTTTGACTTTCAATTATTTTGTGAAATCTAGTTTAAAGTGGAATAGGTTAGTGCTATTGTGCCTTAATCGAAGATTAAAACGCGAAATTATACGAATCTCGAACTAAAATACCCGTATGTATCAGCCCGTTTTAAGGAATTCCGAGTCAATCCAAGCACGCCGCCTTAAATTGCCTATCCTCTTTGTGGCGGCCATATTTACAGAAACATAATTAAACTTCATGTTTAGGCTAATGGCTTTGCCAAAGCCTTAATAAATAAATAAAAAAAAAATAACACCACTACGTCGAGCTAATCACGTGACTCGGTTTTTACTTTCACTTAAAATAAACCTTAACACAACTCAATAAGGTGTAAATTTGTAATATTGATATATCGATGTGCGCGATCCAGTTTATGAAATATATAAATCCGTGAACCAAATAAATGCGGTTGTAATTCAAAATTTGTGGAATTGAGAAAACACAACATTTAAAAAAATAGTGAATGAAACCTATCAATCTCAAAAATATCTTACATATTCTCGTATAAAAATGGATAAGTAATTATGTGTTATGTATTAATAAAAACAATCTATACAGTTCTTTTTAAGATTTAGTTCTATTTGATTGTTTGTTCTATCTGATTTAGTTCTAGGTTCTTTAATTCTTTTTTAGATCAGTTTATTTTTAGATTGTGTTTTCCAATTCCACAATTTTGAGTTCCGACAATAATTTGGTTGCATGTGCGTAATATGAAAGATTTGATTCGTCATAGGGTTAATGTTCTTAGGATTCGTCTTTGGTTGGGACGTTGATTTTCGCCGCGTTTCGTTTTTGACACAGACCTATCGAATTTTTATATAATAAATTCGAATAGATATAAATATTCTGTGGTTTTTGCACATCCAAAATTCTGGTTTCGATTAGCCAAGCAACATAAATCTCAATTTTATTAAGGCCGACCAGTCGAAA
The DNA here is from genome assembly GCF_003589595.1 of Hyposmocoma kahamanoa. NCBI lineage: Eukaryota > Metazoa > Arthropoda > Insecta > Lepidoptera > Cosmopterigidae > Hyposmocoma > Hyposmocoma kahamanoa. The sequence goes on from NW_020653853.1 coordinate 9,745,198, forward strand.
ATCGAATTCATAATCCGCACGTTCGCACCTATCAGAATTTATCGCGAGCATTTTGTGCTTACCTTCAACTAACGATCCATTGAATCCCTCTGGATGATGTGTTGAATAATATCCCGGCCGACATCTGCAAATGTATGACCCACGCGCCCATCCCTCGTGTCTCACATTCATGTCTCGAATTGGTTTGTATTCACACTAAAAACCCAAAAATAATTTGTAAATTATCCACTTTGTTGTTAGTAAATTTATATTTCAGCAACTATTGTTAATTGCACTGTAACTTCACGGGGCGTTAGCATTAAATAGACGAGACAGTTACTTACGTAAGTGGTCTCATTGGGGCACTTATGCGTGCCATGGAACGAATAAATTTGGTTGTCGCTGTCCTCTACACTGTCTGCTTCACACTGATTTATTTCCAAGCTGGATATGTCTATATCGAGAGACACTACCCCTTTTAAACTGAAAAAGGGCAATTCAAATAAGTGCCAATGTCCATGCGAAAATTAAAAAACGATAAGAGTATCAAACTATTTTGAGTGTAATACAATATTGTTTGCTCTGTATATAGACAGACGTACGTGTACTACACTGCATGTATTGTCTTTATACAGTCGTTAGCAACACACGTGATTCTGTCCAATGACCCTAAAACTCCATTAGCACTACATTGAGTTCGGGTTCGTTGTCTTTTACGATCCCATTACCCCGAAATGAAAGAGGATGAGACTTCAGAGCTGTTGGGAGTGTCGAGAGTCGGGACTTACCTAGTTCCTAAATCAATAGTTATTGGTAAAATCAGAAACCTGCCTACCTAAAAAGCTAGGAAGTTTTTGCGATTTACTTTAACTTATACATACTTTTACTTTAACTGTGATATGGATTTTAATGGGGCATTTAATTTTGATTGGTTTTATTTTCAGAAATAAAAAATCAATCTAAAAACATAACCATTTGTCAGTTAGTGGCACCTGATTGGCGAGTTTCTTGGATGGACATTTTATTTATTCGATCACTGAAGCTAAAAATGAACCGAACATGCTCATTACGAAAATGTCAAGAGGCTTCATCCTGTCATGTAGGTACGTATTTAATATAATATATCGAAACATCGCACATGATGCAAGCTGGGCCTTTTTTTGTGTGTAAGTGGCAAACCTAATAAGACGTCTTTGTTCTATTTCTGTGTTATTAAATGTTAATTAGACGTAAATTATTTCACCCTTATACCTATTGTAATAGTAGAACATTGTGTATTATGGGCGGCAAATAAGAAATTACTATAGGAGAGTTTGTAAGAAGCCCGAAGCCGAAGGTTTGAGGGCTTTAGTGACTCGAGGCTTATAATTTTTACCGCCCATGCTACATACAATGTTCTTCATCACATTTGCGAGGAAATAGATATAATGATAATTTATGTATTAATATGAACAAATATCGCTTCACAGCTCAACATTTACGGATTTTGCAAATTACGGATGTTTTTTTTTATACAGATGCCAGCTATTCTTTCATATAATACCATAACTTGAACTAAAAACATGTAATAAAAGGCACAGACGCATGCAGCCACGATGTGTTAAATATAAAATAAATAATTTCCAAAATTCACAAAATTAAATTTAGTAAAATATCGTTAAATTACAAATGTTTATTTTTAATTATTAGTTTAAATTATTGTTTAGTTTTTTTCTACAGTACTACTTGAAATATATGCGAAATACATTCAGATTTTTGAGCATAAAAGTACAGTGTAAATCAAATTAAAAATTTATTACCGCCCTAGGAGGGTAATGTAATGAAAAAGCCCGCAAGCATAAATTACGATCGACTTTGCTTGCACGCCATGACACTGTTTACGAGCAAGTGTAATGAAAATGTATATACATATAAATAATCCATCGATTCGCGTAAAGCGTTTTGCATCTATGATTTTATGTATACAGTGTAAGGGTAAAACCCATTGCTTTTTTTATATTTCCCGAACAATATAACCTGGATATTTTGAAGGTCAGAATTAACTGGTATCTATTAACCACGCACATACCATCCTCGTCCACATCTTCATTTACCGTCTGCTGAGATCGTTGACAAGTAAAGTGAAATACTACACTAATTAACGCGCAATCGGGTCAAAGAATGCTTTACAATTACATTCACACAATAAGAGCGAAAAAGACGTTATCGGTTTCGCTTCTGGTCGGTCTGTTGACGCGAAACACATAAAATACACAATTTATTACCTCCGAATAGTAGAAACTGGCACTGTATAGGAAAGGAGCCATCGTTTTGCTTCACAACTGTAATAGGGATAAGTCCACCATCCTTCCATGGTGGCTCCTGGAGGGGATGGCATGAATTTCGGCGACCGAAGGGTTTCACTTTCGTGTGCTGACACGTACCTGAAATCAGATTTGTTAAATTTTCAGTGTTAAATTTTAACTGCGTTCTATTATTTCAGAACGTTCATTGTCTACTAAAACTACGAACAACAAAATCAATAATTTAATGTAAAAATCGTGCTACAAAAACCAACTATTTAACGTAAAATTTTCGATGTTTTTCTTATCAGATCAAAACTGGTTGCGATTAACACTGTCATCCATTATAATCGAAAAACGTCAAATAACATCACACACAAAAAACGCCACGTTTGCTATGAAAGTTTTTTTAAAAAGCAACTCAGTGTTTTATTATACTGAAATTTATTTGTAAGTCAATGACTGAAATCATTATTTTCATGTCATTGTTCGTAAATACTCTATCTACTACATCTATCTAACAGTAGCTCTTAATTACGAGATGATGGATATGTATACACTTTACTTACCAAGGATATTCTGGATCAGGTGGCTTATCTATCTGTGGTGCTTTAACAGGTTCGGGTTCCGCGGTACCATATCGTTCCCACGCGACAGCGCTGTTTACTACACCGTCAGATCTTATTGCTAGTGCTCTGGCTCCTACTGCTCGTTCTGATGGACTTGAACCCATCACTAGACCTTGCGATACTGCCATTAGAGTTTCTGAAACGTAAATACAGCTCTCTATATTTAGATTTTTTGGATGTATGGTTACATATGGCTGACGTTGTATTTTCCCGTTAGGTGTTTTAAAAAGCGTCTTAGGGTATTCATTAATTCAAGACAGCATTCAAACTGCTTTTTTGCAGTAGCAATGCCTAGTCGAGTACATTCGGTATGTTATATTATGTATGACTACACACTTAGATTGTGTTTTTACCTAGGATTGCCAAACCGCCTGTCAAGCAATGACATTACCTATAATAAATCTAGTTATTTTGGTGACGCCTTATTGCAGTGTTAAAAAGATTGTGGATAATACAGGATGTTACATAATATAATAAAAAAATGAAATTAAGTTAATATCTGCCGATGATACTAGACCAATTACGATTTGCAAGAGATTTTCCAATTACCTAACTATCTACCTAATTGCATTTTTTGAGAAGTTGCTGTTACGGTTAGAGCTTGCACGTGAAATTTCGCTTTTAAGTGCTTTCTAATTTTGGTTAGGATGAGGATAGGCTGGCGCGGAACATTGATAATGTTACCTCAAATGATATACTAAAAATATTTACATCTGAAAATCTGAGACAACTTTTAATATGCTTATATACCTAAGAGGCATGTGTAAGGAAAGTAATTGCATTCATGAAGCGAAAGTGCCATCGTCAAATGGAAGCAAACCGTACATACACATCCATTCTTACATTACTCTGGAGAAGAGAAAAATGTCGCGATGTAAGCTCTATTGTAATACTTATTTATTACGATTCTCTATGTAATAAAATATAATAAGATTTTTATTAGCCTGTACCGTGCATGTTTTATCTAAACAACCAAATACTTGCGTAGTATTTATATTACGAATATAATGTCCACTTGCATAAAGTTACGTCTTAAATCAATGCTTAATTTGTCAAGATACTCTTCAACACAATGTACTAAGAGAGTCCTTTGCATTGCAAACATTGGCATAAGATATAGTATATAAGTGCCATCGAACATACATGTTATTTAAAAAGGTAGCGGAAAGGAAAAGGAAAATGGGCGGCTTCCCATGGCCCTTCACGGACCACATCGCGCCGCGCCGATTGCCCGGACAAGCCCGCGCCACAGGCCCATAGATGGTTGTGAGTCCGCGCCGGCACGAGTCGCACTTTCCCCACGGGGCGCGTTGGCGCGAGCTCGCGCGGCGCGGTCCGTACTACCACGGGCCATGGAAATCCATCGTGAGCTTCGTGACAGGAATAACGAACATTTAATTATATTATTGTTGTATTATTGCTGTGAGCATTGCAGGCGTGGTTGTTGGGGCGCACCAAGCAAGAGTGTATATACACTCTAGTTCGTAGCAATCAAAGACGATAAATTTTTTCACTATCACGTTTCCATGTCAATGTCAACACATTAAATAAATAATAATATAGGGACGTGCGTAGGCGGTCGTCGACCGCACCGCGCTTTTATCGTCACATTTTGTTGACACGTGGACGAAGCAAATGACGATTATATTTATGAACAACGTAAGTTAAAGGTTGGATTCTATATAAACACACGTTTTGGTACGGCCCATTAAGGACGCGTTTCCGACGCAAGCTGACGTGAGGTGAGGTTCAAGACTAAGCCTAATGAAAGTGCTGGAAATATCTATTATATGGTCCACAATAATGTGGATTGTGGATGTGGAGCATTGTACGTAAACCAGTAATAAAGGACTTATGTCCTTGCGTGTATGATTACTGGTTTACGTACAATGCTTTCACAGTTTATTTTGAAGTCGTTGTTTCTGTGTCGTTATTATTTGATTTGGTAATTTTCGTTCTACGTGTACATTTTTAATAAATTCTTTGGTCACCTTTATGCTACATTTAAATATTGCGAAATAATCTTATAATTAATTTTCAAATACAGATTTTATGTGCTTTTTTCTTTAAGTTTATAGCCTTCGCCTAATTAAAAAGTATATACAAATAGAAACAAACTACTTCTATCTCGAAGATTTTATCATTAATTTAGTAGATTGTTTACTCAGCAGCTGCAGCGTTTTAGAGTCATGCGTAGCCAGTCGTAGCGTTAGCATGTGTGAGCTGAGCCAGACACCGGCCGTCATAAATAAGAATACCACATTTATCCACCACTAAGTGTTCAATTTTAAATTCATGTAACTGTAGGCTTAAAGACAGCGTTAAATCAATGGTTGGAAATAAAATATGAGGTTGTGGAAAATTTCTTGGAATACATATCCTAATTTTGTACTCCCCTAATCTCACCATTACATAACACTCCCATATTCACTCACATATACTCATATACACTCATATATATTTATAAACATACATATTTTTTCTCTCCTTTTTTCTTTAAGTTGAACTAACCCACTGGTTTGTTATATTATAAGTTATCATTTTTAACTTATTGAGCTTGCAAAGTTTTTCCAAACAGCATGCAATTACTTAACGGGACAACCTCATGGAATTGGAATACCTACACATTTTTTCGGAAAGATGGTTGAGTCCCAATGTGCTGCGTGTTGATACGCACTTAGACGTCTATTGGGATGCATAATGTAACAAAGGAAAAAACTATAGAAACCAACCAACAGTATCCAAACCCAGCTGCTGCAAGAAATTCGCGGCTAGATCCGCCCTCGCTCTGGCGGAATCCCACCGTGAAGCGTGTAGAGGCGCGCGTAGGCGCCCGTAGCGGTGAGTGACGCAAAGCGCACCTGTAGCGCCAGTCGCTACTGCGTGCACTAAACGTAGCGATGACTCGATTTCTTCCTGTGAATAATATAGTACGATACCATTATTTATTATGAGTATTCCTACCTGTAGTGGTATTTTACGTAAATTCGTTAATTTAATTTTAACACTTTCTTGCATTTTTAACCGACTAGAAAAAAAGGAGGAGGTTCTCAATTCCGTGGCATTTTTTGTATGTGTGTTACGCGATAACTCGCGATTAACGCGGGTTATGAAACGACGTTGATGATTCTTTTTTTGTGAAAAGAGGGTACCTCAGTGGTGGTTCCATTAAAATTTGAAGAAAATATTCCACGTCTAGGCAAACTAGGAGATGAATCCGGTTTTGCGCACTGTCCGGTAATCGATTTCAATAAAACTTGGCAAATAGATGTAATTTCACATTTTTGAGATTATCTTACAGCTCTTAAAGACAAGACTATGTGTATGATATTTAATAAAAGAGAATATTAAATACCAATAAAAAGTTAGCAGTTTGGCAGCAATAGAGCTCCTTGTGTAAGAGTTCTTCCAGGGAAATACTTGCCTTACCTATTTCTGCCGCCAAGCAGTAATGTGAGCATTACTGCGTTCGGGTTTCAAAGGGTAAGGGTGCTGGTGAAATTACAGGCAAGATAAGATAAGATATGGAACTTGTCATCTTATGTCTCAGGGTGACGGGCGCAGTGGCAGTGACCCTAAGAGCTTTTTGCAATTTAAAGCTCTGAGTGGCACTGCAAGTGTGATGGATAGGCGTGTCGCTTACCACCAAGTGCACAAGTTGTTCGTCCCGTCACTTGGTATTTAATAAAAATAAAGTTTTTCCAAAATTTAATCAAATTAAAATAGCTCTTATTGTACACAAAATAAAGACGAAATAAAACGGCTACGAAATCTGTAAATAGGCGTGTCTGACATGCTTTTAGTGTATTTTTATTATCGTAACTTTATAACCTTTACATTATAACCTAAATCAATACGGTACAATAACAAAAAAAACAGTCAATACGGTTTATGGTTCAATTCGAATGATTAATGTCAAGATAACGATAACAATAAAAACAACATTAAAATGCTCGGGGAAATATAAATTAAGGAACTATGGTTAGACAAAGATTTGATTAATATACATAACAGACGTTCAAAACATCCAACAAGACCCATAATGACTATTCAATTTGAATTTGCCCTCTGAATTATTAAAATGAACAAAGTTAAATGAAATTGAGGTTGTGAGACAAAATAAAGGAAAATTTTTACTACTCAATTCCGAGTCCGTCTTAATTTTATACTTTCATTTTATTTTTGACTGAGAAAATTTGCCATTATTATTCTTTTTATTTTCAAATTGTCGTGTAATAAAAGTAATTGCCGAGCAGAAGGACGTATAAATGGGTTGATGAATCGAATTAATATACAAAGGAGGAATACTGTCAAAATTTTGGGCACTTTATCACGCGGATTCAAAATCGTGTACATATTTCTACATAAGTTGACGATAACAAAATAAAAATAATTTCATTGCGCCGGAGCATTTTACAACATTAGGCAATCAAACATAATATATGTATATATCCATTTAATATAGCCCTAATTTCATAAAATAATTATTGGAATTCATAATGAATTTAATTCTTCTTGTTACGTTTTTAGAATATATAAAAAGGTTCCGTTAACCAGTTCTTAATTATAAGTAGTAGGGTAAATATCAAATATAAATTATTCAATAATATATTCTTCAGAAAAAATATAAAACAGAAAAAACGGAAAAATATATTTTTCCCAAAACATATTCTTTTATTTATGGATATTTTTTCATGACGCAACACTAATTATGAGAAAGTTGTATACGTATAACTAAATATACATATATACTGTAACTTTAAATGACTTTAAGAGCTCCATTACAGACGACGTAAGTATAATTCTTTTTCGTTGTCTTTTTCGTTATTCAATTATAAAACAGTATCTTTGGAAGAGTGCAGTCTGGTCACAAGACAATTGAGTTTTGATACCATATCATTGCAATAGTAACCTATTAAGTTTCCTTTTATATATGTGTTTCGTATATAACACAAGTGTACTTTAATTATAAATATAAAACGATATAATTTTTTTAATAAAATCTTTCACTTTATAACCAGAATTGAGTAAATAAAACTATGACAAAATAAACTACACTCTTATTTAGCATCACCAAACCGTAAACCTTAATTGCGGAGTATATATAACATGTGACTGGCTGCAGCCATTATAGCGCTTCTAAATTTTCCGACCAGCCGCCATACCGGCCGCCTTAATTAGGGTTCCATATTGTTACAAGTGAAACCCTGTTGTTGACATGCTCCATGTCAAACGCATCGTTTGTTTCAAGAACTTTTCGAACACGGAAACCATTTGAGCGATTCACTTTTAATGACGAGATGTAGTTTGGTTGACATTTTGATAATTATGAAAAGGACTTTGTTATAATTAACTTAGATACGTGAGAAAATAGGCAATAAATGCCGCGTGATTACTCTTCATTTCACTGTTATTAAATCACTTGGGTTGCTGCTACGAATTTGCTGAGTATTGCTAGTTCGAGGCTATGAAATACGTCGTTCAAAATAAGCGTATCATATTCAGTATTTGTATTTTTTAAGAGTCTTGACACACGATATTTGCGCAATTTGTACTATATTACGTAGGTATGTTACATCTTAAGTGTTGGTGTACATTAAAATGTATACAATATGTGAAGTGATTCAGACCCAGATAATGTAGTAGCTGTAAAGCTCCTTGTGAAAGAGTTCGTCCAAGGAAGAACCGACACCTTACCTGTTTCTACCGCCAAGCGTTCCGGTTTTGAAGGGCAAGGTTGCTGGTGCAATTACAGGCACATGGGACTTGTCAACTTACGTCATCACGGTATCGGGCGCAGAGGCGATGCCCCTCAGATCTGTGTGATTTAAAGCTCTGAGTGGCACAACAACTGTTAGGGACTGGCGCTATAGGCGTGTCGCTTACCACCAGGTACACGACTTGTTCGTTCCGTCATTTAGCATTATAAACAAAAAGATAAATATTAGTCCTATGATCACGTAACAGTAGAGCTCATTGTGAAAGAGTTCGTCCAGGGAAGTACCTAACCTATTTCTGCCGCCAAGCAATGTGAGCATTACGGGCGTTCCAGATTCGAAGGGTAGAGGCTGGTGAAATTACAGGCACATGGGACTTTTCAACTTATGTCTCAGGTGACAGGCGCAATGGCAGCATTGAAATTTAATTCTATATATTCTATATGTGACCATAGGGTATCTGGAGATTAAATACGTATTTTATACAAAACTGAGGGCATACTCGCTTGGGCCTGCAGCATGTAATTTATTTAGTACATTTTAATGTATATTAGGCATTTAGCGCTATTCCTGTTGTAGTTTGCTAAGTTTTAGGAAGGTAAGTTTAAAATCATCTAAATACTTCTGTTAGCGTCGTAGAAAACGACTACACTTTGAGTGTCAAATTGCGTGCTGATCCTTTCTTTTGCATGCAGTAGTACAAAATACAGCAAAAGCAGTGCGGACAGTCTGTTAACTTACCTTAATAAAACATTAATCTCGGCATATGTTCAACATTTAATTAATTCGTCCAATTAATTATTTTACCCGCATATCATTTTACGGTGTCGTATTAATTTGACTAATTAAATTATGCGGAAAATGTTTTTGAAATAAGTAAAAAGAGAAGTTATTATATAAACAGAGATTTAAAAACATAATACGCGTATTTTAATATTTTATTTGTTCAAAATCTATCTTTTTTTTGAAAGAACGTCATGTGGAAAGGTTCTAAGTTCTTGCGAAAAATAATACACAAAATATTCTAAAAAAAAACTCAAACGCCTTTTCGTTTAGAAACCAAATACTTTTTTTGTTTTTGAAAGCTTTATTGGCCAGATTTAAAATGTAACCCTCTTAAAAGCTTTTGTAACGATACTTTATTGTAATAAAGTTATTCTAGTGTAAGCATGAAATCTTTATCACAGTTTATTAAGATATATTATTATGTTATATTTAAATATTTATTTATTATTACCTACGGAACTAGAACTAGATGAATTCTTCAAACTTTTGAGAGCTTTTTTAACATCTTTTGAAAGAGCTATTTCATAGTAAGAGCGCGTCAGGCTTGAGACTTTAGATTTAAATTCAACTGCATGAACCGCCTTCAATAAAACCGGTTCAAATTGTCAAACCTGATGTGTTGTTGACTGTACTTTCATATTTCCTTATTTAGTAAACACTTTTGAGGTTTCCTAGCAAGTACATAATAGAAGATTAGTTCGTTTCTGCAAAGAGAAATCGATAAGACTTCAGCGAAACTCTTTTTCAAATAACCCGTTAATTGAAAAAATAAACCGGTATTTATTTACCACAGGGTAGAAATTTGAGACGGGTCAGCAAGGGCTACTTTACTTATAGATTTTGAAAATGATTTTACTTAAATAAAATGAAATCGCAAAGATCTGAGGGGCACTCCCACTGCGCCCGTTCCCCTGAGACATAAGTCGACAAGTCCCATATGCACGTAATTTCACCAACATCCTTACTCTTCAAAATCGGAATGCTGTAATACTCCCATTACGGCTTTGCTACTAAAATAGATGAGGTGGCAGTACTACCCTGGACGTTCGTTTGTATTGGACCTGGACTTTGACAACGAGCTCTACTAATTTATATCTATTTTTATATATAGCTATATGAAAATTGCCGTTCATCTGGCTGTATCATTTTACAAAATCTATGAATGGCAATCAAAATATCTTCAAAATTCATGAACAGTCTTCTAGAATCATTTTCTTGGAACTGACGATAAAGTTAAACGGTCAAATTTCCATCTAGTATAGATGTACAATAAGCATGAATATTCGAGTGCCATTAACGGATTTCCATATTTATAATAACTTAGTCCTTTATAAACTCAAGAAGAAAATATAACAGACAAAACATCGCCGAGAAATAGACAAAAAAAATATTGAACTTACCATTTGAGAAATTTGCGCTTTTTTTTACTTCACGTAAATAGTGATGCAACTGCCGACGCAAGTTTGTACGCAAAAAAAATGTTTAACAAGGCATTTAGAAATTAACCCTGTATGCTTACCAATATGGCTTAAGTTCAACAACAATTTTGTAATTTGAATCTTTTCTTTTTTATAAACAATATTTGTGTCATGTTACTTTAAATACTTACCACTCGGTTTTTATATAACATTATATCTAATTGATGAGGTTCTTATGTTCAATGAGAACAAGGAATGGGCCTAAAAATGTAATGTATAAACGTATTTGTAAACAATATTTGCGTAATGTTACTTTAAATACTTACCACTCGTAGGGCGGTTTTTGTGTAACATTATACCTAATTAGCAAATAAATTTTCATTTCATTTCATTAATTGATGAGGTTATTATACTCAATGAGATCAAGTAACGTGCCCAAAAATGTCATGTATTAACGTAAAAATTTTAAACAAAATTGGGGGAGTGTTCTACTTGCTTTCGTGGCCGAACGGTCAGATACCGTGTTATTATACCACGCAGAGGTACCGGGTTCTATTCCTGGGCCTGGGAGAAATATTTGTATGGCCCTTATTTATTTCTTTATTATGATTTTTATTTCCGATTGATGTTTACATAGACAACCAAAATATTTTGCAAATTTTTTAATGTATTTATTTTTTTTGGAAATGAAACTATTTTTTCACGTCTAAATTTTGAATTTCGTTTTTTTTTTCAAAAAACCAGTGCTTCAGGCGTTTTACATTAAAATTTAGATAAGTTTACTAATAAGCCGAAATATATTTAGATTTCACAGTTACATCGTATTCTTGTATATAAGTTAAAATCGTTTAGCTTGTGTAATAATTATAACATTATATACTGACAGTTAGGGCTATAGGTACTGTTTAGTCGTAGTAATCTGTGTCGTCTATCAGAAGTGGGAGGCAAAAGCGCTAAATATGTATCGACCACTCCATAGGAACTCCGCAGAGGGGAGAGGGTGTAGAGCTATTTCAAGGGGATGAATAGCCCTCCACACGTCATCTATTCTAGATAATAGAGAAGGTCGGCTAAAAGTAGAAATTGCTTTATTGATTTTGCAATGGTAATTGGTTTTCGCTATATAAAACTACATCAGAAACCTTTCTACATTATATATAAATAAGTAGGTACAAATTGTTAATGAAATCTTCAGTCAATGTAAAAGAGAAACTTTTCTTTATTTCTACTTTAGTTGCAGACTTTTTGCAAATTAATACAACTTATTACGATTTCTGCTAACACATCATGTTAACAAGTTACGTAATTTAGTAAAATAAAAATGTTCTGTGTTTGAACTTGCAAATTTTGTATTTGATATCGCTAAACCGTCTACAGGGCCCTATTCGAGGTTCAAAAATGTTCGTTATTTATTCTTCTATGCTTGGGCAACAATGTGTGTACAAAATTAGGCCTTTTCAAGGCAAGAGTGAATAGGCATTATTTAGGTATGCATGGCCCATCGTCGACCTCATCGTCACTTTCCATCAAGGGAGAAGGAGGTCAAATGCGCACCTATTTCATCATAAAAATCCGGACCAGTCAACTCCAGACAACGTTATAAATTACTGTACATAAGACATAGAGGTACATATTTTTCTGAGTCTGTACACAGGCTGATACATTATATAGTATATCACTCTCTTGTTTTTAAGCAGCGTGTTTCGTTCGGCTTTCGTCGATATAAAACAGGTAAATCAATTTAGACAAATTATTTATTATCACTAGTTATGTTTCTTGTAATATTTTTCTTCTTCACGATATGGAAACTATTATAAAAACGGCTTTATTTGAAATCCACGATATACTATGGGGAATGTTTTTGTTTGTCAACGGGAAACAATCTGTCCTCCTTTATCTTCGGAAATTTCGTTTTTTCTATAATAATCTATAGAGCCACACATGTCAGTATCACGTAAACAGAAAGTACACAAATCCAGGCCCTATACGCGTTTTTCCTTGTTTTGCAGAATAGGAGATCAATGCCCCATGATGGAATATTTATGGGCAATAAGAAGGCGTTATTCAAGGACACGGTCGCTCCATAGGGCCAGTTCGTCGGGAACCAATCGCAATATTATCCGCGCAAATCCCGATATTATCTTTATACGGATAACAATCCTCTATTTTCCTTAACGAGGTGTGTTGACACATACAAGGAACGTGAACTGAATTGGATACAACTTGGCCTACTTGAAATCGTGTGGATTTAAGAGAGTAAAGCAAATAAAATGAAGCTGCGGAGTTTTGTCAAAAAAGGCCTGTTGGAGTTCCATCAAGATTTTCCATTTCCCGTTTGTATTTTTCTTGGTGTTAGAAAATGAAATATTTGAACGTGATATCACATAAGATACACTTATTATATATAAACACTATACATAATTATATTCGATATTGTACGCAAGATTTTATTTTTATCTGGCGCAGGCATTTTATCTAAAATATATTGAATTACCTGTTTTATATCGTCGGAAACCGAATAAAGCACCCAGCTTAAAAACAAGAGAGTTATATAGTATATAATGTATCAGCCTGTGAACCGACTCAGAAAGTCATGTACCTGTATGTTTTATGTACGGTAATTTATTTTAGGCGCTCATACGAAATATGTAGCGTTCTTATACTAATCAACATATAAATATTGTAACAAAGATTAACGGCATGGGGAACTTAAAGACAGATGCGTCGTCGTATTGAAAGCAAGATAAGCATAGTGAGATTATAAGTCTTAATTGTAATTAGCAAAATAGAATTGAAAAAAAAAAGAAATATAAGTACTCTAGTTAAAATAAGTTTCATTTTCAATGTGTGTAGTAATCGCGAAATTGTAATGTATTTAAATAACTTGAAAGCAAGTCTCAATCTTGTGGAAAATTTCTTATCAGATAATTTGAAGACCATAGATTGGCATACCCGGTAAGTGGTTGTGTTGGCAGCATCGGCAGATGGCAGTGAGAGAAGCGCGAAGGGCAGCAGCAGCGCACTGGACATGCGCCGCGGCCCCCCCATGCTCGCGCACCATCCGCGCGCGGACCCACCTCCCTGCGGACAAATAGAAATAATTAATATTTCATATTTTATGTATGCATATACTTGCTTCCTATGGTATTATGGTGCAGGATTGTTATCCTCGATTGTAGAAGCACAGAATAGTAATTTTCATTGATCAAAAACATTGTTTTTAATTAACATCAACTGTGAATAATATTCTTAATTCTCTTTTACAATACTTATTGTTTAAGGAATTGATTAGACTGACGCATTACACTTTAGAGTACTGAACACGTGATACGTGACAAATGTAGGTACAATTTCCTGTAACCTTTCTACTCATTTTATTCTATATATCCTACTCTATATAGAGAGATTTATCTCAATATGCTATCGCAGCACCCCATTTCATTTTCAGTGACAGGCGTGAAACTTCGCTATAGAGAAACTTCTGAATAGGAATGCTTCCGTTTGAATGTCACTTTGTTCTGTAATTTTGGAGACTAATGCTAACGGAATTATCACAATTACAATATTAAATTCTGTTATACTGATTACCAAGTAGTCTACTAAAAACTTTCATACGTTTTCGTCGAGATTAGTGCACTTTTTTTGCAAGTTTCATTACAATATGGTTCTTTCACCGTTTTAGGGAATAATAATTACTAATTTCGAAAGTTGCAATATATCAACGTCACGCAATTCACGCCCTATGTGCACCGTTACAATTAGCTAGTAGCAGCATAGTAGGTAACAGTGTGCCTCTGTGGCCGAACGGTTACCATGCTAGTCTGCCACGCAGTGGTCTCAGGTTCTATTTTCGGGCTGGGAGAAATATTTGTATGGCCTACATTTCTTTCTATCGTGAATTGGGGTGTAATTTGTGGCTGTCTATGTGTGTGTTCATGGCATACGCGCTACAGGGTTTTTTAGTATAGTGCTGTGAGTGTGTGCGTTATTTATATTATTATTATAACATATCGTAAAATTCGATATGCCGATATAATGTTTATATAAATGTCTCGGAGCATATATTAAATAAATAAATAAATAATAGATAGGACTTTATTCACGAACCACACACATACCTATAGCTGGTATATACATATAATCACATGAACTACTTTTGAACTACTTATACTCAACTAAGGCTTGATTTATATTTATAGTAGCCTCAGCACAGTGCTGTTTTTCGGTCTCCATTTGTGTTCTCTGTCGGACATTGTTGGAACAAGATTTTTTTTTATAATATCAAGTGACGGGACGAACAAGTCACAAGATTTTAAGCTATACGCGCGTCCATAACAGAATCAGTGCCACCCAGGGCTTTAAATCGCAAAGATCTGAGTGGCACTGCCACTGCGCCCGTCACCCTGAGACATAAGTTGACAAGTCCCATGTGCCTGTAATTTCACCAGTACCCTTACCCTTCTAAACCGGAACGCAGTAATGCTCACATTACAGTTTGGCGGCAGAAATAGGTTAGGTGGACTGCTAGGGAAGTACTGACTTCGGGGCGTACTTTTTCACAAGGAGCTTTACTGCTACTGTAGTAGACCCTCATATAGGAGGTACTGCAACGTTTTTAGTCCCTTGTTTTTGCAAACACGCACACACTCAACATAGCGCCGCACTAGGGAAACCCTGAGTCGCGGGTGCCACACACATAGATAAATACAAATTACCCCCGAACTCACGAGAGAAATAAATTGAACAAAACATTGCAACAATGTAAATATTAAAAAACGACCTCAATATGAGAGACATATTATGTCTCGGTGCTGTGGCCATTTTTCCTTATTTTATAGTTGAAATTCGTTTGTGACCTAACTTAAAGTGACTAACTTGTTTCTCTTATCGCAAGTGGGTACAGTAACTATTTCATGCACGCAAGAAAAAGAACAATGGAAGTGCCATAAGTCTCGACTACTATCGGAACCGATCTCTCCAAAACGCACACAAACAAAATGATAAACACTATGAAATTTTGATAATGATTGGTCATACTTTCTAATTTAAAAAGATGTAACAAATTCCGCATTGTTAATATAATTTAAACTTTACCCATTTGCTATATCGTTCAAAGTACAATACCTCTAAATTTCAAGTAACAACGTTTTGATTTTATATTGAAATTTTATTCAAAATGCTGTCGTCTTGCGGCCAGTAGCTGCACTACAACGAACGATTAACATCTGATCGAATAGATAATCAGAAAATTGAAAATTTATTAAAATAAGACTTACCGATGATTTGAAATACTATACGGGTAGTATTTTTGGTGCAACTATTATTTTTGCACTCCAAAACGGCACAGTAAAGCATTTTTCTACGATTTTAGAGAATTTGAGCGAAAGAATGACACAGCCATACCATATTTGTATGCCGAAATCAGCGGACAGAGCTCAAGTAGGTCTTTCGAGATCTATAGTTGACACGCGTCAAACGCTAACTAACCACTTCTACTGTATTTATTGTTATGTGGTTTCACGTATCTAAATAGCATGGAATATGTACTTGTACGTAGGACGTACAACATAATAAATGTTCCACTTTTCTTAAGATATCCATTACTTGTATTTTAGTGTTACAACAAAAACTTGTTACATTGTAGAAGGTTTGGCGTCTCTCTCAATAGAGGTTTCTCCGCGTCTCCCTACGGGCGTAGATATCGACGTAGACCCCGAAAGTGGAGCGACGATCTAGAGGAAACAAATGGACTCTCATTCTTCGCGTTTCAAATCGAAAAAGTTGGCACCGTAAAAAGAGGAATTTAAAAAATAAATAAAGTTCTGACGGTTTACTAATTTTACCGCCTCATATAAATATTGAAAAAAGTTCGTATTTCCGTTTTTGCTTTTTTAATCTTTTAGTTAATGATTGTATAATCTTTCTGTAAGATAATGTATAAATAGCACATACTTAACTTCTAATTTTAGTAGTAGGTCCAGTAGCAGTAGAACTCCTTACGAAAGAGTTCGTCCAGAAGGAAGTACTGCCACCTTACCGATTTATGCCGCCAATTTTTTACTATCATAAAAAACTTCCAATTTAGATCAAAGAAAGAAAGAAAGAAATCATTTATTCCTTGAAACACAGTACACATGCATTTTATAATAATAATAATAATACTGATAATAATAGTAATAATAACCTAAGGATTTGAAACTAAATACATATATTATAATATATAGAGTACAAAACGTGTGTGTTGTGCTGCCAAGGAAACTGTGATCCACTCAGCTTGTTGTCGTCTCACATTCAAGTGCTACGACGCTGATTTTCAGCGGATCCGGCAACAGAACACACGAGGCACGGAACATAGTAGGCGATACTAAAGACATTGGATGACACAAGCACAAAATTATATTAATTTAAACACAAAACATGAACAGTCTATTCCATTAAGATACAATTAACGTAGTTACCATTTAATAAGTGCTATGTCATGCGCAACAGATTACAATACAATTGAATGGAAATTAATATGATAAAATAGGAAAGTTATAAAATAGGGTTTAATTAATTAATTGAGAGGTTAGACAACAAATTACAATACAATTGAATGGAAATTAATATGATAAAATAGTAACGTATATATATTTAATTTGATAAAATTATAAAATAAGGTTAAATTAATTAATTTAGGAGTTTGAATTACAATTAAACAGACGATCAATATTAGTCATATCAGCGCACATTCATGTAATAATTTCGTTTCAGTACTGTTAAATATTCCGAAATAAGAACCCAGTGTCTTTATCATTTTCAGCACGTTCACCTGAGTAACTTAACGAATCTGATGCTGATGAGCAATATATAACTGCCATTGCAATTGCCCTGAAAAAAGAATATTTCGATGTAGGCCGATTACCGTTGGCACTACGTTGAGAGACCTCGCGTCAAAACACTAAGCAATAAGCAACTATCAGTTCACGCTCTCCGTATTGTCCAGAACTACCCAAGGGATAAGGTGCCGTTTAAATTCGACGTAACTCCGTTAATAGAGGAACTTTAGTTGACGAGGTTAAGCTACTCGTATCAAAGGTTTGTAACTAATTCCGCAGTAACGAGCTTTCAATTAGGTTACTATGACAATTAATTATAGTCTACCTTGGTCAGTCAGTCAATGATCCTATATGGACTAGAACGCCTTACCTATACTGTCCCATCTGATATGTTTCCAGTCCCATTTCGATAAACATACGATCAGACAGAATTTTAATGCTTCATCCTCTAATATCCATCTTACCAAAGTATTGGCCTTCGAAACGCACTCATGTACGAAAATTCCACTGCGGAATATTCCATAATATTGTTCCAAGTTTTAACTCGTAGACGGATTAGCTTCTGAATAGATATTTTCTACATCACAATCCTAATAATTTAGTATCTTTGTTCCCAAGTTCACAGACCTATTTCGTCGCTGTCCGGCTTAGATGTTCCACTTCAATAGATACCGATTTGAAAGCCTTGTTTCAATTCGTCCTTAACATCAATCTCACCTTTCACGCACGAACGCAAGTTACCCTTCCTATCAGCCAAATCCCGTTCGGCTTTTATGTCTTCAATATATGGTACATCAACCTCGTAGGCAGTACCGTAACGCTTTCGCCACCAAGCTCTGAGAGTCATTGTCGGATGAGTCGTTAACACGTTGGCCTGGCACACCCAAAATCTATTTCGCCGACCCCAAAAGTCGAAGATGGTGAAATGAAGTGTGAAGAACCTTTACTCTCAACCAGTACCGGCTGTCGGCACTTTACCGAGCTCCGAGGCAATTCGCATTGCAGTAGTGTTTTACATCAATGCCCCTTACATAAAGACTTAAATGCAAAGGGTCAATACGGCCTTTCCTGTAAGTTCAGCGAAAAATAATGACCCGCTTGAGAGATCCAAGGACTTGCAGCAACCAGGCCTAACGTATTAGCAATAAAGGAGAATCTTTGCCAGCATTTCGGGCACCCTACTACGGAGACCGAATTTCATTCATTTAATAATATAGTCTCAATATTTAACAATTTAATGTTGTTCATATCCATGTAGGTAAAAGGCTTTTTATGAATATGTAAAGAAAAATTATTTTTCTTTCATGAATTGAAAAGCGGTTCTCTAGATAAGAATATCTTTGGCGCGCTTCATGGAAATAAGATAACATTTTGTTAAAATCCTAACACAAACGTACGTTGAAAAGGATCAGTTTTCAAATAGTAAAGGAAAAGTGCTATAAATTTAAAACGGCAAATGGCTGCGGGGGATGAGCGGTACTCAGGTTTCCAGGTCGCACGGTTATGTGAGCGAATACTCGGCTGTTGGAGTGCTCGTTTTTAGAAACCGTTACAGTCTAGGTACGAACTCAGGACAATTAGCGCCCTAATTTTTTTTATGATACCAAGTGACTGGACGTACATTACGGACGGCTGGTGCCTAAAGCATCATATAAATATTTTTAACCTAATGCTCATTTAATATAAATTTATTTAATATAAACTTTTTTCATATAACAATGAATTTAATATAACGAATGTTTAATATAAACTTACATGCTATAATTTCATTTTTGATAATAATTATTAACCCTAACACTCAATTTATTTAACAATTATAAGTTATAAACCTCAGTTTGCGTAATTAAATACATTATTATTAACTGGAATAAATTTAATTAAAAATAAATTCGGTTCTTGCACCCGACGGCCGCTGGTAGACCACGCTCGCTTTGCTCGTTCGGCTGCTCGTTTTGCTTTTTCATATACTAACCAAACCCAATCTACTAAAGGTGGGGCACACATTACAGGTAAGTATTTACCTCTTAAAATTATCTGAATTGACAATAAAATGATTGATAAAAAGAGTTTTTTTTTAAATGTTTTTATAAAATGCGAATGTTATTACAAACGAGAATAATTATATAAAATTAAGTCATAGGAAGTGTATTTGGTCCGATTGAAAAATATATTAAATGAACGTGATACCCATTAAAATTAGTTTATTTGATTTTCATACAAATGATGACCATTCAAAATTTTATAAACATTTTTTTTTAGTTTTAAATGTTGTGTTTTGAATTTTTAGTTGGTGATTTGTAGTTATGAGTCCATTCGTGAAATAATCTCGTGCAATCATTATGAATATTCTTTATTGCTCCAAATAAATACAACAGAAATATTAATTTAACAGAAGGTTAGCAAAGGTGGGCTTATCTCTAAAAGAGATCTCTACCAGCCAACCCAGGTCAGTGAGAACTAAGGTTATAAGCGGGTGGGTTACCATTTTGAAATTTATCTCCTTTAGTTCACCCTGAAGCCAGCTCTGTGTTATGTGGATGTTTTCTTTTTCCTTTGACGCGCTTCCCCAGAGATTTATTTAAGAGAATCAGTTTTACCTTTGTGATAGTCTTCTCGAGTCAGTGGAAGAAATTACACAATTTTATAAAATTCGTGCACTTATATTATTAAAGCAAGTGAATTCTGTTCAAATAAAAAAAAATGTACATATTTGTTCTACGTTTCATTCAAATCGATGTAGATTTGTATGGAAAGTAAAATAGAATTGTCCGAATTTTTGAAAGTCAAAAATGCATGAAGTACATTAAAATAAAATAGATGCCAGAATTTTATTCGCTGTTTTCTAATTTCTTGTTTTTCGGTGTCGATTATTTATATTTGAAATAGGGACATGGTTTTTGATTTTAAAATGCCTCAGAAAACAAATGAACTTAAACAGCCTTTAAAGCTTATTTGTTATTATTTAATTTTTTGTTTTTCGTTGTTGTTCCCGGTGGGACTTGAACCCGAGTCCATGCTGCATCGTAGCATCGCTCTTTGCCAATTGAGCTACAGGTCCAGTTACCGAGCCGTCGAAATTCTCCATGTATTCATAATTATAACTAGTCATAACAAAACTCATTAGTTTTGTTATGACTGGTTATGATTATTAGTTTTTTGTGCAATAACTCCATTGAGTTATTGCACAAAAAATCTTATAAAAAATAACTGATGATCCTTAAACACACGTTCTGCCTGTTTTGGAGTCCATTCCATCTTGTTAATACTACATTTGTTCAAAACGCCGCTGAAAAATTTGAATAAAGAAGGATGGCGACATCTCGTGTATTTTGTGACCCAGTGTTTTTGACGACGTGCATTAAGGAGAGCTATCCATACTTGTGATTCTTTATCAAAGCATCAAAAAAGCTAATTGAGTACAGCCTGTAGAAGCTGGGGTTATAAAGTTGATAAAGGTTATGTTTATAACATTGTCCTGTATTTCGCTTCAGATGTTTGTTCGTAGTAGCAGAAAACAACAAGTTTTCAGTTTGTTCCCAAAAATAATAAAGAACTTCTTGAATATTCCCAAATCTGACAAACTCTGCCACATTTAATGTAGCTTGTCATGTTCCGCAGCAATGAATATGAATAAAAATTAAATATGCCCAAATGGCAGAACTCTGCCACAAATTGTCACACTGTTCTCAATATCAATGTAACATTGTCATTGGCAAGAGGTCTCTTGTCAAAACCTTCCTTTGCAACTTTCATTATCACTCATTTAAATATTTTTGTCACATTGTGTTTTATTTTTTGCTTTATGTCCATTACTGTTTAATTGATTATTTCATTAGGTATTTTATAGCTTTAATATTGTATGTGTGTGCTATAATATAACCAATACTTCAAGTAGGCAAACATTCAATCATGCTTAAGAGGAAACGTGCGTACATGAACGTTACCTAATCTACTCGTATGGTCGAACTAAATCAATTGCGTTGTGTTCTTGCATCTACTCTAAAATACAATATTTTACTTTTTTTATTCCTGACTTCTAAAATATACAAAAATATGTTGATAACTAAGCATAAACTAAAACGCAGAATTATACTGGCAAAGTCCATGAACGGCTCTTCGTCGTTAATGGGGCGGATTTCGCCATCCTTCTTTGTATTATTAGGTATAATAGTACATGCTTGTTTATTATGGGTCTTTAAAACACCGGTTCAGATATTTAAAAAAATTATGTTTCTTTCATAAACTTACAGGCAAATTTGGCATTGACAGTGTTAAATTTGCAATGTTGCATTTCGGGCAAGACATCTGTGTCTAAACTAGATAATTAATTATCTGTATTTCAGACATCAGCGCTCTTTCGTGAATCCATGAATATGTGACTGATTTCAAAAATAACATTGTCTTCTAAAGTAGGCCTAGGGACTATGAGTTCAAATCTAAAGTTAATTATAATTTCCTTTTTTTTATAATGCAAAGTGACGGGACGAGCAAGTCGTGCGCCTGTTGGTAAACTACACGCGTGTACATAACAGTTGCAGTGCCACTCAGGGCTTTAAATCGCAAAGATCTGAGGGGTACTGCCACTGCGCCTATCACCTTGAGTCATAAGTTAACAAGTCCCATGTGCCTGTAATTGCACCAGCACTCTTACCCTTCAAAACGATTTAGTCGTGACCTCCCTGTGAGTAGAATGGACATTATTGAATCTGTGTGGAAGTGTGTGTTGGTTAAAAGAGAAAAAACTGCTGTATAAAACTTAATAAGTTCTCGGTTTCATCATATTATGTAAGCCGAGATTGACTTTCTCCACATTTTCATCTACATAGGTACATGTGAGCTTATAAATTTGTGCCTATACTGCACCATAGCGCGTTTAAATAAAAGTTTAATTGTGCAGCCAAAAGCACACATAGCTTCATACTTAATTGCTTTGGTCCTTATCATTAGTGGCATAGAGAAAATTAAAATTGATTTCTCCGTGTAACTCTGAGCGTTCTGTAAATAAAAACTTCTTTAAATATAGTTGCTTTTTTATAAATGGAACCCATTTCAACGTTAATGGGGGAAACCCAAGACGTAATCTTTAGAAAACTTCGTTCCGCAGACTTTAAAATGCCATGGCGCTTTAACTTTATGACACGAGAAGGTTTAAGTCGATTCAAGTTTCGTAGAAAGCTTTTCGCGAATTTTTTAAGGGCTTGTGAACTAAACTTCTTACTGATGAACGTGTAGTAACAATCACAAACAAAATCTTAAAGCTCTGTGAACATAAGGAGATCGTTCTGAAATAGTTAATATTGGTTTATGTTCAAACATTGTAGTATTTATGATAATTAGGCGAAATGCATTATCTTTTAAGTTGGAGCTCTCGTGAACTATCAAGGATTTTTTTGTAGTTGACTCTCGAGTGCAGCATTTTCCATCAATTTTTTATAAGCTTGTCCAGTTGCAGTGCCGCTCAGAACTTTAAATCGCAAAGATATGATGGGCACTACACCCGTCACCCTGAGACGTAAGTTGAAAAGTCCCGTGTACCTGTAATTTCATCAGCACCCTTTACACTTGAAAACCGAAATGTGCTAATGCTCATATTACTGCTTGGCGGCTGAATAGGTAAGGTGGTAGTACTTCGCCGAACGAACTCTTTCACAAAGAGCTCTGCTACAAAAATTTTGAGTTCTATATTGAAATCTCAAAAAGTGAGCACTCGTTTTCTAGAATTCGTCACAATTTGCTGAAATTGTACGTCTATATATAATTATGGCACCAATATCCAGCGACATTTTTTTGATAAGAATTCACAGATAATTATTGTTATTGTTAGATTGTTCTTCCATCAAATTAGGTATGATATAGACTGTCATGTACGAGGATTGATACATCTCCTCCCTTTTTGTTATATCGATATTGAAATAGTGGTAATATCCTGTGCTTTAGAGGCGCCATGTGTCATCCTCCGATGTTTCTGTTAAAACATATATGTTTCGAAAAAAATGAAACTAAAGTAACGGCTGTCGTTTGTTACTAGTATTATTCTTAGGTGCTGACAAGAGTTGTTGTGAATATCAGCATCCGCATCCGCAGTCGCGTATAATCAGCATAAATTAAAACATCCGCATCGGCATTCATCGATGCTGATATTCATTGCGGATGCTCGAGTCGTGACAAGACCTAAAAGGCACGCTAGAATAACTTGCAAACTTTCCAGAAACAGGCTGTAAGCTGAAAAAGCAGTTCAGCTCTTTTTTAATATGTAATTTTCAAAAAATTCCAGAACGATTGAGGCAGATTGTTTGTTTTCATGCAGATTTTGTTAACAAATGTCACAAAATTATTGAAAGAACCATTGACTTACAATATGGACGTCGGGTCCGCGCTAAAGTGTCCGAACTTATAGGGCGTTAAAATCGTATATAGAGCGTCATTCACGCTTTAGTCTTCGTTTGTTCGACTGACAGCGAAGCAAGCAAAATTAGACAGTACTGCGATGACATTACAATTTAAATTCAACGTTTTAGCTTTTTCATATTCCTTTACATGTCACTACGTTTAAATAGGTTGACTTGGGACATTTTTTTTCGTGGTTTTTGTATTAGACCCGTCGTCCATTTATTTGTAAGTCAATGGAAATAACATTTTATTACAATACCAAGGAAAATGGAAAACTTTTTCATGACTAGTTAGATTCAGTACGCAAGTACGTTTTTCGCCTTTTTTTAATACACAAAATCAGTTTCCGCTGATGTCAATGTCAAAAATCAGTATCCGTATCAGCACCCACAGCAGTATCCGCATCAGGATCGGCATCAGCATCCGCTGATGTTTAAAGACTTGCATCAGCAACAACCCTGGTGCTGACAAAGGTGCTTGCTAGTATGTTCTTTGCGTAACGTGATATTTGTTTTTTCCTCAGAGCGGGTCGCCTGTAAATGTATTTTTTGAAATTAAAACGAATGTTCACAGACAGTTACGAGATGTTACTGATAAAAAAATAAATAAAGATCAATCTCAAAATGAATATAGAGTTTCAATGAAATTACAATGACTAGTGGTTTTAATAATTTTTTTTAAGGCCGCACACTTGGGAAACCTAGTGTCGCAAGTGCCATATACACACATAGACAACCACAAATTATACCCAAACTCACGAGAGAAATAAATGTAGGACATACAAATATTTCTCCCGGCCCGGGAATAGAACTTGTCACCTCTACGTGGCAGTCCGGCATGGTAACTGTTCGGCCTCAGAGGCAGTTAAATTACATTATATAAACACAACAGTATAGAGTACGAAAAAACCGACCTCAAAAGTCATTATCCCCTAGTTTGCTACCCTTAGAGGTGGAATATATTCTTCAACTTTAAATGGGACAAATCAAAATCAGTTCACAAAAAATTGGTTCAAATTTGAGTTATCGCGTAACATACATAAAAAACATGCAATCGAATTGAGAACCTCCTCCTTTTTTGAAGTCGGTTAAAAAGAATTAAACATGTTTAATGATCAAGAACTTAAATAAGGAACTAATTTTGTGTAGCCTAGTGGTGTGCTAGTGGGCTGGCTTTACTATATATTTTTTCGGATTTACTTTTATATGTCAGGTTTAGGCTCAATTTACGTTGCGGCGGAACGGAATGGAAGCGAATTTTTGTAACAAAATTGTACATAGCAAAATAAACATTATGTCAATTGTGCTACGTACAAACTAGATAAGAGCCAAAAAACAAGTCGAGCGGCTTCCAGCGAATTCTCACGCATGGTCGGGAATGCACGCGCATTCGCGGGAATTTCCGCAACGTCTAGGCGACGCCTGGTGGATTCGCGGGAAGTGGCGCGACGCCTGGTGAATTCGCGAGAAGTGGCGCGACGCCAGGTGCAGTGTGACGTCAAACGTCGATGAAAAAGCTGAGAATGCTCGAGCGTTCTGTTTTGCCAAAGCAGGACATTTTTAAATATTTTAGAGATAGCAGGACACGAAGCTCAAAGCAGGACGTATGATCACGTTAGCCTTGCGTCACCCTTTAGCAATATCAATATTAGAAAACACGAATATAAAAATGGGCACACAAATAATATACATAACATTTTCCGTGGGCAATTTGAAAAATATCTAAATATATGTCTTGTAGAGTTTGTTCAAGATATACCATTTAAAATAAGTTTTTACGAAATCCGAATTTGTTTTCAACATTTTAATTAATTTCATTAAACAATGGAACAAAACTGAATCAAGAGTTGACTGACGTACAAAATAAAACAATATGTAATTATAATAGAAGTTGTTTAAGTAGTAATGTGCATACATTATGTTGCTATGAAAATTAGTGAAGTAACTGTGTAATTCAATTTGAACAGTTGACAGCCGTGAATTAACAATATAAAGAGAAACTCCCATAACATGGACGAGAGCAAATTCATTACAGTGAAACACGAGCTAGCCATAATTAATTAGACCATTACAAACATTTCGTTCAGTCAACGTTCAGTCATTGAAATTAACACGTTTTAAGGGCATGATAACAATACTTGAAGGTTTACTATACAAACCTTTATATACCTGTTTAAACGGGGATGGCTGTTTTACGAATAAAATAAAATAATTAAAAACCACTTGAGGTAATATTAAGTGAAATTAGGAAACCTGAAATAAATATCTATATTAATCGTGTGGTTTTTCAAATATTGTTTACCTCTTATAGGTATGTCGGAGCCAGTTATCGCTTCAATGAGTTGCTGGCGTAGTTTGAATCTATTCATTCAGTCATTTGACATCGTCCTTTAATGATGGTCGTTGGCAGGGTTATCATAGTGAAGATGATGGTCAATGCTTTTAAACTAGCGCGTTAAATGCGTAAGATGGGTTTTTTGTGATAGTTACTTGGAAAGTGAACAACCGAGCGTAGTCATTCCCTGTGAATTCACTGCGTGACTTATAAAATCCATTTTAACCTGATACATTTTTGTACTTTTGAACTAATTACTGTGAAAAGTGGGCAAATGAATTAATTGCAATCAACTGATGTTATTATTTCACCGTCGGTTGAACGACAACTTCGTTATCAACGAGGAGTGAGTAGGCCAATTTTATCAATTCACGAACGTTTCTATTTTAATGCCTGACCAAATAAGTGATGAGGGTGTTTCCCTCAACGTTTCCCTTACGAGTATATTCAGACATGTATAATAACACTCATTACAGACAAACGCTAAAAGAAAGGTTGAATTACATGATAGCAATATTCTTATGAACCACTAGCCACATATACCAAAACGTTTAATTTGAAAAATGAATCACTTCTATCGTCAATTGATATACATATATGTATATATGTTGTTATTATAACTCAACCTTTTTAACGTTTCTCTCATTATGTCTACGAGTATACTAGGCTATTTTTATTATAATCATATATTACATGCTCTTTACATCCCACTGTAAGCCGCAGTCTTCACCAAAGAGAGGGTTTAGGCCATAGCCTAGCACGCCGGACCTTACAAATTAAAGCCACCCTATCTACGTTTTTGCTATTTACATGCCGCATCATGGTTACGACCGTTCTCCCCCTGGGCTATCGCCGCTCTCTCTGTCCACAATGATAAAATTATTTATTTGTGATACACATAAAGATAATATTAACACAGATGATTGCATATTTTAGTTGTACTTATTGTCATAGTTTGACAGTAGAGCGTGGGTTTTGTTTAAATGTAATTTATTAGTTGTTACTTAAATAACTTTTTATACATATAATAATAAGTGCGCATTTGCACTTCATCTCTAAAGTGACTTTGAGGTCAGGACAAATAATGCGTATTCACTCTCGCTTTGAAAAGGTTCAAGCTATAGCGTTCGGGGAATAAGTAAGCAGGTAGGGAATTTCACTCCCTAGTCGCTCACCATATAAATGTGGAAGCGAACCGCTTCGTGCGAATCGTGGGAATATCCACGACATAGGGGTGGAGCCCTAGCCTACGTCTAGTCCCCCGATGGTGGAAAGGGGAAAGGGGGAATTAAATCATGCATCTCCATCACACACTCTCTGTGATATTATATCATGTAGAAAAACAGGTAACTTTGAGATGGTGTTCAAGGCCCTGCCTTGTTCAATGCTTCGCACCTACTAAATCCGAGTCACCTATAAGTCTCTTAGCATGCTTGTTGATTGCATCCAAGCAATCTCAAATCAAGAGGCTATGTTGAGTGTATGCGTTATTATTATTATTATCCAAGGTGGCCAGTTTTAGCAGAGCCATCCCATAAGTGGCAGCAGTACTCTATACACGAGCGGACTTGTGCTTGGTATAGCTGAAGCAGCTGTCCCTGTGAGAAGTAACGCCTCACCTTGGAAAGGATACCAAGCTTCCTGGCTTCATTTTTGGCCATGGATTCAATGTACCTGCCGATGTTCAGATTAGAGTCCATTCCAAGTAGCTGTTGACGGTCGACTAGCGGTATGGATATATCACAAATAGTCGGAGTCAGGGGGTCTACTCTCGATCTCCGCCCGACATCCGTCCGAAACAATTACTGTCAAATAAGTAATATTCGACAAAATTAAAAGACAAGTATCAAGTATGAAGCTTCATTCGCATCACTCGCCTTTTCATTTGGTCAAGTATTGCTTATTTGGCATTGTCCCAGGTCATTGGGACTCTGTTTTGTGGAGAGTAGCAACAGCAACAATTATATACGCACCTTCAGATATATCACACACATACACTCATTGTTGAATCAGTACCACTCACAACACACTCAACACTTACTCACCACTTTCTTGATACACACTGCTACTTACTTATCTAACATAACTTAAGTCTTCTTTAAATTGTACTAACTCTTTGAACTTCTCATATTCTATTATTTTCTGGGTCCCAAATGAACAGTTTTATTGCACTGGTTTTGGAATTACAAAGTCCCTTTTAGTTTACTTGTAAGCCATTTGTTGATAAAAATTCGATTGATACTTATCTGCTAACACAGGTTAAACCCTTTTGTGGGGTCTGGATGTTGCATTAATCAATAACTAATAATTGCTGTATTATTTCTGTAGTATTTGTAATGGCTATCAATAAAGTTATTATTATTATATAGACACGCCTGCGTTTTGGTAGCGTTAAATTTGACAAGATTGGTATCGCTCCAAACTGACTTAGACTGAAACTGCCTTAATTGTCAAATTTAAACGATTAATCGCCGAATCTCGACAAGACTGTATTTCTTCTCCACTGACCCTTGCATAGGTAAAGTACCTGTCCACAATTGTGCTGTTATCAGCATACCCAAAGGCTCCTGGAATTAATATAATAATATCATTGATATGCAGCAGAAAGAGAGTTGCGTCTAGTACGGAACGCTGGCAAACTGTTTGTTTTGCGTTATGAATGATTTTAGTAACATACCAAATTATATTAAATTGAACATTCAAAATGTTAAGTTAATAAATTATGCTCAGAAAATACCATTAACTCTCTAATTTACTAACTTTGAAGGTTTCTGTCATTAACGTTTACGTCTTTGGT
>NW_020653853.1:9774357-9800615 GCF_003589595.1 Hyposmocoma kahamanoa
ACACCCATTGCTGTAATAAACTACTTTTGCACATAATTTTCATATTTATTGCAGGCTACATCAAAACCAATGACGAGAAAATATGAATATTGTTTTGTCTATCGTTATAATAGGAAGCAAAGCGGCTGACTTTTGATACGTTCTGACATAAAACCTATTATTTTTCGTGTTGCCTGTCCGTTTGAAAACTTGTCAGATTCATTCTTGTTCCGCCTTCGAGGTTTTAACAGATTTGTAAAATATGTACATGATATTGACGTAGTATCTTCCCAGAAATAACGTAAAGGGCAGACAAAGGGCGTGACGCAGGAATTGGAAAGGGGTGTCCAGATACATCGAGGGGAAAATAAATCGACTCATCCGAAGAACAGAGTCCGATGTGATTATACAGCGACAAGAGAATAAGTACGTTACGAGCATAATTTAGTTATTCAAACTAAGGCCTATGAAAAGGTGTTTCGACAATTTATGTACCTTATTTCGTTTCGGAAATACAAAATCTAACAACAGTCGATCTGACGTCCACAGCGAAGAAGGAACGAACGAAATGTACTTTGTCCTGAGAACAAGTAGTCTTGCACATAGATCTTTGTTCTACGGATGTGTCGAAATATAAAATGACCAAGCAAACAGATAATATGTGTAAGTATATATTATCTACTTCTTACGTTATTGGCATGATTATTATTGTTTATTTACCATGAGTGCATACGCGTTTGTCCTATCTTTCAAAAAGATAAATTTTATTTTAGTTCGCCTTGAAATAACGTGGGCATGAACGTGTCTGGACTGCGTGCTTCAGTAAGATAAATAGAGATGATGTTTTGCGACGTAGTACGTATGCACGCTTAAATGAATGGGTATGCGTGTAGTGGATTCTTTTTAAATTTCCTTGTAGATATACGAACAGGAAATTGTGGGATGGAAATAAAATGTAAGAATTTTGGCAATTGTTCGCTTTAACTTTATTTTAATATTTTTAATATACACCCACACGACCGACACCGATAACACCTTTTCTTTAGCCATGACATCCGTCATTCGTTAGTTTCTGGTTACATATATTACGAGTCCTATACCCTACCTACGGTGGGGTCGGCCTCGACATGCGGCGCGTGGTCGCTTTCAGATTTCGGGGTGTGCTTATGCTCTTCGGTAGCATAGTGATTAGTACTATGGGTGCTTGATGAGGAGGTTCCATATTCTAATTTGAGCCAATTTATGAAAAAAATATTTTTAAGTTGGTCCTGGTCAAGGTATTCTGGGTATTGCCTTCAGAATTATCGTTACTATGGTACTCATACTACAGGAAATTCCCTAGTTCGGGATCAGAAATTTGAAGTGATTGTCTGGCATTTTTTCCCTAAATACTTCTCTTTTTGGCATAGCTTCCAATAAAAAAGAATCTAACAGAGAGACGGTCGAGATACAACATCGCTATAAGTTGTATAAAGATATTATTTCCACTACGTCGGGAAGTATGCCTTACATTTTGAACAATTGTGAAATCTAGTCCCCGTGTACTACCTACGTAAGGTGACGTACTGACGCTTCGGGCTTCGCCTTCCGCTACACCTCGGCCTACGGCCTGGGAACTTATGACGTTAAAAAAATTAGCATAGCTCTTTAATGGCGGCCATATTGATAAATGGCAAAAAGTAAATTTTGAGTGCAAATTATTAAACACCCATAGAGGTCCCCGCATGCCGTTTTCAGCATTTTCAGCTGAAATAGAGCAAATTTCCATGTGCCGCCAAAAAGTTTGTATGGCAGACATGTTATAAAATGGCGAAAAATAAATGTTGACCACAAATTATTATTAAACACCCATAGACTCCCCCACATGCCGATTTTCAATCGAATTAGAGCAAATTTTCATCTGCCACCAAAAAACACTTCTATTGAAAAATGGCGAAAAACCAATTTTGATCACAAATTATTATCAATCACTCCTAGGGTCGTATTCTAGAACTCTACTCAATGCTCAAGTCATGACTTGAGCAGACTTGAGTATGATTTAAAGGACTAGAAATACGACCCTAATGGCAAGGACTTGAGTATTATTTTCAGTGTTCACTGTAATACTCAAGTCCCGACTTGAGCATTGAGTAGAGTTCTGGAATACGACTCTAAGGGTCGTATTTCCAGTGCTTGTGTTTCCAGTGCAATCCTGACTTGAGCATTGAGTACAGTTCTGGAATACGACCCTTAGAGTATCCTCCATATGCCAATTTTCAAAGCAATCAGTAATTTTTTTTCTGCCGCCAACGAACGCTCCTATGACGGCCATATTTGAAAATGGCAAAAAGCAAATTTTGAGCACAAGTCATTATATTTCTAGTGGCCTTCACATGCCAATTTTCAGTCAAATCAGAGCAAATCTTTTTCGGCAGCTAACACACTAAAACACTTATATGGCAGCCATATTAAAAAATGACGGAAAGAAATTTTGGACACCAAATTACGATTAAGGACTCCTAAAGTCCCTCGCATGCCAATTTTCAGCCGGATCGAAGCAAGTTTTTCTTCGGCCCCCATTTTGAAATCGCCATCTTGAATTTTTTTTAATCCAAGCCGTTGACCAGTGTTGCCCTCTATGACATTCCTTCAAGCACCTCCTATCTATCTCTAATAGTTTCCGTGATAGGAGGCTTTGAAATTTGTATGGCGGCTATCTTGTTTATTTGAATTTCGAACATTTTTTACTTCCCGCGGAAATTGACCAGGGTGTATCTAATAAAAATGCACAAAAGTCCCCCTCATGTATTATAGTTTTTGCAGGTCGTTGATCACTCGTTTACATTTTCCACATTCAGGTCTTTTCATATTTGATTCTTTGCCTTGGAGTCTGTCCGCGTACAACGGTATAAATATCTATTTTCTACCATATCGGGAAGTACGCGTTCTATTTTTCTAAGTGAGTCTAAACTAGTAGCTTTATATATATAATCGAGCTATATAATAATAATAGGCTGGAAAAAATAATCTAAGTTACATACTCGTTGTTCGTTACATTTATAATTTTCTTTCACACTTCATCGTTCAGAAACAGTAGCCATTTACACTAAGCTTTCATTCGTTCATGTTCGTTCACGTACATTATGTAGGTTTATCATTTATATTATAGTTTAATTATCAAACCGCTCTCTTTCCATGCAGGAGAATGCTTGTTCGGGATAGAGCATAAAGCTGCACATTAATTAGTGTTGAGTATTTTAGAGCAACCATTTTGCGATTATTTTAAAAACGAGATCATCGTCTGGAAACATGCACTTAGGAAACGGTTAAAAACTCTTCTGACGCTTGTAAAGTCTACATAACTTTAAAATATAGTAGCAGTAGAAGTACTGCCACCTTTCCTGTATGCGCCGCTAAGCAGTAACGTGAGCATTACTGCATTTCGGTTTTGAAAGGTATGAAATTACAGGCTCTTGGGACTTGTTAACTTAGTCTCAGGATCACGAGCGCACATACATTGCCCCTCAGATCTTTGTGGTTTAAAGCTTTGAGTGGCACTGCAACTGTTGTGGACAGGCGTGTCGCTTACCACGTGTGTAGTGGCCTAGCTTCTGCCTTTAGTGGGAACCCATGCCCTGCTATGTGATATGGCTTCACCACCTTATCCGAAAATCAGCCTGAATTTCAGAGAAAACAGGCACTTCGAAACTATATCGGTATGTTTCGTTGAACTTATTAGTTAAAAATATAACAGTGTCAATATATGAACCCTTTTAGAGCATTCCGGCATTCTAATTTGGGAGTGAGTGCATAGATATGAATATTAAAAATACACGATAATTATAAATAAAACATCACACGGAAATACATCGTAACATTATTTTACAATAATGTAATTAAGTACTCCATTAATTTCATCATAAAAATAAATCCACAATGATAAATCAGCATTATTAATAATTTTAATTTAGATATTTATAATTTGGAAATTCATTTCTAGAATTGTACAATTATCCAGTGACAAGGTGTTTAAAATTGAACAAAAAATCTATTTCTACTCAATCGCATGATTTCTAATATCGTGAGAAATTTTATTCATTTTAACTGCTTAAATATAAATATAATTTCTCAAACATTCCAATCTCGGTTTCTTGTTGCGAGTAAATGATTATAATTTATTCCTTATAAACTTTGCAACATCTGGGGAATAGCGTTCATCTACTAATTGTCGTTCTTATTATTAAAAAATTTTAGGACAATGTATTTCCGAATTCTTATTAGGTTTTTCTTATTCCTACACATTGAAAATATCCAAATGTCTAAAGGGCCCAATATATTGGTTTGTTTGAAAGAAAAAACAAATCTACGCGATTATTTTTCATATTTATTTTCGGTTTAGTTCTTCATACCTTGAATTGCGGCTCGGGATAATCTCCTTCTATCCTATTATAGTAATGGACTTAGGCATTGCTTGGTACAAGAAGTGCTTAAATACATATTAATACCCACTTCTTGTACATATAATGACTGTAAGTAGAGATGCCACGAATATTCGGCTACTATACGGTATTAGGCCAATTCTGCCACTTTTTTTAATATTCGGTATTCGGCTGAACACTACGGCTATTCGGCCGAATATCGAATATCTAATAATGAAAAAAAGCATATATTATTCAAAATGTATCATGTATTTTAATCACAAATTATTGCTTTGTTAGTTAAAATCAATCGGTGGCAGGTTGTGATGAATGAAAACATTTTTTTCAACATTGGTTGGTAACAAACGATTGCGCTTTTCCTCATAAACAACTCCTGCTTCTGAAAATACCCTCTCACTCTAAACACTGCTGGCAGGAGAAAATAGATAAATCTTAGCAAATTTTTATAGGCTTGGATACTTGGATGCTTTGCGTTTGATGACCACCACTTTGTAAGGATCTGCCGTCTGATCTGGGCGGAGAGTTTTCAAATAAAAATCAATCTCATGTACAATAGAACTTTTTTCCACATCCTCATCATTTTGCGTATTATCTGTAGCGACTTCTTCAAAACAGGTCCAGAAACTGTCATGTATTCTATCGTTTTATCATTTTTCCACAAAAACACCTCCGCACGCAGTGCAATGAGACAGGTCGTAACAGGTCGCGCGTGAAATGCACAGGGGCCTTATCATGATCTTTACTAAAACTATTCATTAACGAAGCAGTTCAATTTAGGATCCTAAATTGAATCGTTAAAATTCGTACAATGAGCTAGTTAAAACTGATTCGCTTTTGAAACGCTAACCCGCGAATGAATGCCGATATGTTTCGTATTGTGAAATTTTTAAATGTAGTGTTAATTATTTTAAATCTTCAGATACGTCTATATTTAGCCAGATATGTTTTTTAGGATAGTTTTATAGGTACTTCTGTAAAACATTAAAAAAAACTTATAAATGTCATTACTAAGTGAAACAATTATAGAACACACGCTTCACGCCTTCACCATCAATACAATGACGAATAGAATTTGTATGAAGAGGCTGTACGGCGGAACCTTTGCCGACCCAAATATGTGAATGTTTTTTTTTAATTTATTAAGGCTTTGGCAAAGCCATCAGCCTAAACATGAAGTTTAATTATGTTTCTGTAAATATGGCCGCCACAAAGAGGATAGGCAATTTGAGGCGGCGTGCTTGGATTGACTCGAGATTCCTTAAAACCGGACGATACGGGTGTTTTAGTTCGAGATTCGTATAATTTCGCGTTATAACCTTCGATTAAGGCACAATAGCACTATCCTATTCCACTTTAAACTAGATTACACAAAATAATTGAAAGTCAAAATAAAAACGACACTTTTGCCTCCAAAAGGTCCAGAGCGAATCTTATATGAATGAAAATTTATTTTAAAAAAGTGAATGAAAAGTAAACAAAACTGCAAAATAATTTTCAAACTAGAAAGAAGACATCTCTTATTAGCTTGTGCTAGAATATCAATAAAGTTTATTAATGTCCTCGGTGGTGAAGTTTGCCTAAAAATAAAAGAAGAACGTAAGTATCAATATACCACATTTAGGTTATTGTTTACATTGAATGGATCTTGGATTTGTTATCATATCACATTTACGTATAAGTACATAATTTATACATATTTTCAATATTCGGAGTACAACTGCTCAATTAAGACTTAGTAGATTATGGCCCAACAATTGGAAAAAGTATAGGTTGCCTTCACTACTAAATTAGATAACCATGGTCCTAAGAACTAAAATAATGGAAGCATGTGAGTACCTGTTTCTTGATTTGAATCCAAGAGTAGAGGGTCATAGCTACCTAGTTCTTGTAGTATATATTATTTTGATTTTCAGACTTACAGGGACTTCTAAAAGAGGGCAAAGTAGGAAGATTGATGATTTGCAGACTTTTTAGTTACTATAGTATAAGCAATTGCAGACAAACTGAAGATGTTTGTAATTACTCATACATAGGGTGATAACCTTCATTAGGGTTTTCAATAGGTGTTTATTGAAATAATGAACATTTCTAATTAAAATCTATATTTATTAAATGTTTCTTTTTACAATAGCAAATTCTTGCATTCCGAGTGGTTTCAAGTTGAGATCCAGAGATTGTTGAGAAGTATCTTCATCATATTTATTGTCCTCCTCTTCAAAAACACTGAAACACAAAAAGAGTTTATGAAGATTCCATTAAGAATATCATTTCCCTGTAATTTTAAAAAGTAAACTACGGTGTTTACTGACCTAAAATTTGCCCCGTATTTAGATAAAATTATTTTGTTCTGTTTTCTCAGCACAAAATAAAGGTCTCATCATCCGGTGTACCCATTCATAACCAGAATCGCCTGAAATAATTATGCAAACAATTTATAAATATAAATTACTAATACATAGTTCTTAGGTTTTCGCTATTGTTACACATAGGAAATGAAACTATTTTTTCCGGATTTAAATCGCGTATATTTGTTTTTTCAAACAAACCGACGTTTCGGGCCCTTTACATATCCTATGCTCATGGTTGACTGTCAACCTGTAAAGGGCCCGAAACGTCGGTTTGTTTGCAAAAACAAATATACGCGATTTAAATCCGGAAAAATAGTTTCATTTCCTATTACTAATACATAGTTGAACTTTTATTAATATAGTTTTTTTTTGTTTCAGCTCAGTTGTAATAATTTGTCATGAATTTGAATTAAGTCATAAGTATATTTGGAACGCGACCAGCCCAGCGAAGTGATGTCATATGTGTTTTATCAATAAGTAGGTTCAACCATACCAGTTTAGGAACCTGTGATCTAGTACTTAATGAAATTGACTGTAAAATAATATAGTGTATTTAGAATAATATATGTACGGTTGTGAGTCATGTAATGAAACAATTTTAAATAATTAGAAATAAATACAGATGCATGTAAGAGACTGAGTACAAGTTATTTCTAATCTGTGTTGTGATTAATTTAATGTGATTGATTCGTGATAATATGATAAATATAAAAGGTAGGTACATACCTAAGTATTAATATTTCTAAACTCAAGTATAATAAATATTTGAAATATTTGTTTTGTATTCTTGTATTTGTTTTGTTTCGTACATACCAGAAGATAAAATGCCCCAGAATTATTATGCAGGCAGCTTAGTTCTTTCTTTACAAATATCCTATTCCCCCATACTTGTCAGACTAACCT
Organism: Hyposmocoma kahamanoa; assembly: GCF_003589595.1. NCBI lineage: Eukaryota > Metazoa > Arthropoda > Insecta > Lepidoptera > Cosmopterigidae > Hyposmocoma > Hyposmocoma kahamanoa. The sequence goes on from NW_020653853.1 coordinate 9,782,006, forward strand.
CCTCCATTTCTCACCATCCATAGATGACCACAGTGTAGCCCTCTGTTCCCTAACATTTCTTTATTTACTCGCACACCATGATGATGGTGTATGCTATAACGGTCTTCTTTTCTTTCCTTCAATTAAAATCTTTACAATTTTGTCGTGCAACAATGTACAACAAGCAGCCTCTCTCTACTCGTTTAAATTTTCCAGATGAAATTTAATTGGATCTAAATTCCATGAGTGGCTCCACTAATAGCTTGCATCTATTTAGTGATATTCATAGCAGCATCACATATCTGAAATTAATTACTTATGAAATAAGAAGTTTTGCCTTTAGGTTATTTTTATCAAGTCCATAATAATCTATCTAACTGGACATATAAAGAGTGATACTGCTTGCAACTGTAATATCTTTCTTCATTGTCAGTGGGGCCAGCAATTGCCATGTGGCTGCCATCAATGCAACCCAATATGCTAGGGGTCTTGAATTTCTGATATAACCTAAAAAAAAATGTAATTACTTAATATGGGTAATATTTTGGATAACACAACACGAGGTCATAAATATTTAATAGCAAGTTAAATGTAAAAAATACTTACCTAGATCTTGTCTTATTTCTTTCCTCAAGATTGTTTGGAAAACGTATATTTTTTTATTTCTTTATGATTGAGACATGACGTGATTTCACTTATTCCTGCAGGCACTGTTTGTTGTGCCATTGAATAGCCACTGATGTCTCCTGTTGGTCGTTAATGCGCGTACTTTTAATAAAAACTGAATCTTGCAATACAAAAGTGTTGGATTGAACCCTTACATCGCGCCGTTTTTGGCGATAATCTTTATTTCGAGTTTGTCTGACTCCAGGAATTCTAATAATTCGTTGTCGCACTTCTAAAAGTACAATAATTTACTAGATTACGTATATTTATACTTGTTATTATTATGGTTACTTACACAGTATATCATTTATCAACCGCTTACAACACGTTTTAACTGATACACAATTGATAAATCCTCAAAATAAATGAAAAATTATTTGATAGAATAGCAAACGTCTCAATTTAGGCTAGCAATGAGTAACTTTCTTCTTCTTTTAAATGTTATGGCTCCATCGAAATAATCAATGATTTTGCCAATGTCAAGTAAAAATAACTATGTACGGTAGTTTAATATTATTATAAAAATTATACAAAAAAAAATGGCGATTTCGCCAATGTCCTGTGAGAATTGTAACCTTATTTGAACCGAATTTTATGACATTACAGCGAACCAACATCGTATCAACTAATGTCAAATAGCACGTCATGGTACGAAAAATGAATGAATGTTAGAGATTTCAAAGAAGTTGCGGATCAATTTAGGATTTGGTTTGGCCTTGGCGTAAATGCTTTTGACATGATCGTTTTTAGGACGTCATGTTGAAACAGACTTGTTTAGGTTCAAAGTTGAATCGCAATAAGAGGTCATGGTAAGGCCCCAGATCTTAGCGTTAGCGTGGCAGAATATTCGGTATTTGGTATTCGGCCAAATCACAATTCGTGGCATCTCTAACTATAAGGGCGCCTTCAAATTAGACGCTTGTAGAAGCGCTGCAGTGGCTAGTCTGAAGTGCAGTAGCCACGCCTCTACTAATTTTTACACAATATCTATTCTGCAAAAGTGGCGCGGTTGTGGCGCTGCAGCAGCGCTTCTAAATATTGTGTGAAAATTAGTAACTGCAGCGCTTCTATAAGCGTCTCATTTGAAGGCGCCATAAGTCTCTGCGTTACCTACAACTTTTAGGTGTAAACAGATGTTTTTAGGCTTTCGCGATTACTACAATTAAAAATGAAACAATTTTTTTGCATTAATATTAGGCAAAACTGGTAAATCTTAATTGAAAGGGCGTTTGTGACAAAAACTCAAAATAGAGAAAGTAATTTAAAGAAATGAAATAAAACAATATGTACTTTCCTCTTGCGGTAACTTCATACCTTAGCCACATAGGAAAAAATAAAAATAGCACCGAACAGATCGGCCTTTTTTTTACTGATCACAGCAGAGTCACATGCGCCCTTTCAACTAACGGCGGCAGAAATGGCTTACTATGTCAGTCTGTTAGAAGTAGTTTAATTTCCAATGTAATCAGATATTCTACAGCATAAATGTAGGTAATTGCATAATGCAGCGGCCGAGGTCCTCTATGTTTTTACCATGGTCCAATAACACAAATTATTTAATTATTTAGCTAAAATTTATTTTCTGACTTTGACAGATATGCGTGTTAAAGATGGCATTGTGTATTAGAAACTAATTTATAAATTAACGCTTGCTAGTGTGGGTAGATGGTGCTAATCTTAAACAAAATAAAGGCAGTATCCATAAAAATTTGTGCGACAAGCGCCATCTAGTTGATTTGTTTGTTATCACCAGAAATTGGAGCAGCTTTGATAAATTGTACTTCGCCAGTTATTTACAAATTAGTTACAAACATAGCTATTCGGTACTTATCGCGACATTTGGTGTACCAAAACGTCCATAGTTTTTCCTGAATACCGTTTTAAATGCATTTCTTATTATTTGCGAGATTATTAAGTGTACCTACATCTGACAATACAGATAGGTATAAGAAATAAGTCATCATTCTTCGTAAACAAAACAAATATTGAAAAATATTTCATTTTTTGTGAAACACACCACTTTGAAAGTTTAATAAAACCGTACGTTTTACTCAGGTACGATAAAAATGTCAAATACGCCAGTTAATGAGGGGCGAAACGATGTGTGCATTAGGTTTTCAATTCCAGGAATCTCTGTCTCGAAAATGTCGCGAGTCTCAACAACGATTTTTTGGCATTTTGAAGACCTATGTTTTCAGTCCCGGGAATATCGAGGCTATTCACAAAAAAAAACAAACGTAAAAAAAACAAGCACATGTACACACACTCTCATACACCACACCGCATCACACACACATGCGCGCACTTACACATAACACTCGCGCGCGCTCATTGTACTAACCCTATTAACTCTTAGATTGTAGACTTTTATGTATAAATTCCATATTTTAAACTTCTTAAACTTGATCGGTTAATTTTGAAATAGTATTTATCTCACTCATGTCGCATTGAGTAAAGCCTATATAGTTATTGCGTTAATGTTACCCATAGAAACGTATTCCCGAGGGTTGGACACCTGGTGACCTGAAATACAGGCTGTGAGCCTAGTTTAGGCATCAGTCTCCCACAATATGTTTCTCGTATTATAGTTTGTACTATTATTATGTTCACTGTATTGTATTGTGGTGAGAAAATAAGGAATTATTATTATTATTACTATTATTCAGACCATATTGAGACCATTGACCTATTGAGACCTAAATCACATACAATTATTTTTGTTCTGGTCACATGGACATGGCAACATTATAGAGCTTAGTATATTATTACTGAAGAACCTTTGCAATGAAATTAATTTCCTCTGTCTGAAACTATATAAATGACTTTTGTTTCTTTCATGCCCATTTAAAATATGAAAAATCTTTTTTATTTTATATTTTAGCTTTTTTCATAAAAATTTTTTGATTTCATAATTTCTTTATTAAAATATCATGTTTCGACGGCCTAAATGCCTAGCCTATAAGTAAAGAAACTTAGTTTTGAAATAGTTTCTAAAGTTTCGTCTTCGTGATTTTTGAGATCGCACCGAGATTCGATTTTAATACTCGGAAATACAGTAAGACTGCAAACCCTACTGTGGAAGGAACAGTACTAATTATATAGCGTATAATAATACTATGAATTTCTTTTATGTGAAGGTTACGTGTTTTACAAAAAAGAATTATAAATGTTTCAGGCTAACCTTCTAGGTAGAGTTGGTAGGTAAGCACGTGTTAGGCGATCAAACCTGGTGCCGTGTGTATCAATAAATACCTACAAGTTACGTTTGTGTCAACGAGACTATCACCATTAATGTGAACACCGAAGCATTAGAACTCGGTTCACATGGATCCTAGAGTCTTAGTACATAATCTAATCTAATGTAATATATGACAATCATTTTTATAATATGAACTGACGGCACGAACAAGTCGTGCGCCTGATCGTAAGCTACACGCTTGTGCATAACAGTTGCACTGTCACTCAGAGCTTTAAATCACAAAGGTCTGAGGGGCACTGCCCCTGCGCCCGTCACCCTGAGACATAAATTGTCAAGTCCCATGTGCCAGTAATTTCACCAGCACCCTTACCCTTCAAAACTGGAACACAGTAGGTAATGCTGACGTTACTACTAGTTGTCATGAGGAAAAATACCAAAGTTATTCTATATTTATGCGCAGGAAACGTTGATTACATTATTTAGCAAGTACTAATGCTTTTTGTAAGTGATATTATGTTACCGTAGGTATAAATACAATCGACTCGTCGTCCATATGGATGAGTTTTTTATACACACATGGTTTATATTGGTTTCTTTATATTATACCAAGTGACGGACCTACAAGTAATGCGCCTGGTGGTACACTCCTGTCAAAAGCAATTGAGTGGAGTGGAGTCATTTGCCTGTCATGTATAAAAAAAAAAATAAAAAAAAATAGAAGTGCCACTCAGAGCTTTCAATCGCTAAGATCTGATCATTGCCAGTGCGCCCGTCACCCTGAGTACATAAGTTGACACCCTTCAAAACCGGAACTCAGTAACGCTCACATTATTGGTTGGCGGCAGAAATAAGTAAGGTGACAGTACTTCCCTGGACGAACTCTTTCACAAGAAGCTCTACTGCTACTAAACCTCTCTACTAACTAAAGCTATAACTTTTATCAAAGTATCATAATTAAGAACAATGAATTAAAAGCTTTTAGTTGAATGAATCAAATGAAAATATAAAAGTATTTTTCCAACTAAAACGTGGCAGACTCGACAAATTGAATTGAACTTTTAAATGGGTTTGGATATCGAGTTTGTTTGTTCACTAAAAATAATCTCATATATTATTTACTTGACTTTCATTTCGTTTTAATGAAATTGCAAAACAATGAAGAGATATGAAAAATTGGAATTGAGAAAGAATAAAAACGACTAGTGGTGTATTTCCACCGGCGAGGCGAGGCTAGACGAGGCGAGACGATTTTTAAAACTTGTATGGCAAAACATCAATTCTTTCCTCGTGCATTTTCGGTGGAAATGGTCGGGATTGACGACGATGGGCGAGACGACATTTGAAATATTTGTTAATGTAACATTGAACCGTATTGCTGCCTACATAGACTTTATTAACTATGCAACAGAAACGCGATTCACGATGTCTCGTACGATATCGCGCGAGAGATTGTGGGATACAGTCGCGTGCATTGAAATGTAAACGTCCATATATTTTCGAAATTATGTAAATATTAGGTATTTCAAAAATGATATTATATATATTTATAATTGCATTAAAATGTACACGATCAGGATAGTGATTTTATGATAACTATGTAACCACTTTTAAAACATTGCATCGTTTTCAAATATATATATATACACAATATAGTTGCAATATAACGTAAACATACCAGCGCCAGTTGTAAACTTTTTTATGTGTATTTTGATAGTTCGTAATATTTGCCCTGGGATAAAGCGACTATATAAAAAAAGTTGTTTTCGAAAAAGTTATTTTTATATTTATTTATTTTATCTTAGAGGGTACAAACAGCTTATATTATATAAGCTGTTACAACATGATTATTGTGATTATTTCTTCTTACAGTATCTTCATCTGATTCATCTTCCGTTAACATATTTAATAATAAGAATTTGCGGGACATGGTACTTCAGCCGCGTGTTTATGGCTTGACAAATTGAATAGCACTGTGTCTTCACTAATCCATAACCCTAGCGCGAAATCGTGATGGCAATTTTTGGTGGAAATAGGTCGGCGAGATTTCAATTCTCACTTCGCCTCGTCTCGTCTCGCCTCCCTGGTGGAAAAGCACTTTAACACAGAAAAAATGTACGGACAACGGCACATCAGACTACACATTTTTGTTCGAAAATCGCATTCAGTGCAGAACAAGATACGTCAATGTGTAGCTTGATGTGCTGGCGTGTGTACAAAACTTCAAGCCGGATATTTTACGTTATTTTCTACTAAAACCAGTTGGCAAAGCAGTGTATGATAAACTACCTACTTAATAGATAGTAGAGTTCCTTGTGAAAAAGTTCGCCCATGGAAGTATTGTCATCTTACCTATGCCGGCCGCCAAGCAGCAAGCATTACTGCGTTCCTGTTTGAAAAGAAAGGATGCTGGTGAAAGTACAGAAACATGGGACTTGTCAACTTATATCTCAGGATGACGGGCACTGTGACAGTGCCCCTCAGATCGTTACGATTTAAAGCTCTGAGCGGCACTGCAACCATCTTACTTTACCATCAGACTTACACTTACCATCAGGCGCACGATTTGTTCGTCCCGTCAATTGTTATCACAAAAAAAAATTGGTGGCGAATTTAAACCCGGTAACGATGTGATCATGTCCATAATCTCAGTATAGAGTATTAAAAAACCGACCTCAACATTTAGTGGAATTACACCTATTCGCCAAGTTTTATTGAAATCGGTTACCGGAAAGTGCTCGAAACCGGATTCATCCCTAGTTTGCCACCTTTCGAGGTGGAATATTTTCTTCAAATTTAAAAGGGACCACTGTTGATGTATCCTCTTTCCAGCAAAAAAATAATTATCAAGATCGGCTCACAACTCGGCCGGAGTTGTGAGCCGATATGTTGATTGTGAGCGTTATTGTGAGCGTTATTATTATTAGTTATAGCGTAACATACATACAAAAAAACATACAGTCGAATTGAGAACCTCCTCCTTTTTGAAGTCGATTAAAAATATACCTATTATTTTGCTTAGTGTACTGTACCTTTATCAATTCACATATATTGTGCGACGCATGGTTTTCAAGGAACGGTGGTCTTCTTTAGGGTGTTACCACACCAACCGGTCGACGTCGAATCGATGCCATCGATTGATGTCAGAATGAGACGAGTCAACGTCACTTGATAGTTCCCACTACACCCAATCGATAAATTCGTTTACACATTGCACGATGGAACTAGGCTCTTTCGAGATCCCGCTCGACTGTCGATCCATCATCGTTCGACGGTCCAATGATTGTTCGATCGATCGACATTCGTGGAAAAACAATGTTACCAATCAACGTATCGTAGTCGATCGATGGCGTGTGTCAATTGGACATCGATCGATTGGTATGGTAACACCCTTAGAGACTTGTTTTTAGTCACAGTTCAACATAATGACATAATACAAGTACGAAACTTCTTTGTAATTGCTTTTGTTAACAGTTTCATTCAACACTATTAAATTACCGAGCTTGCTAAGTAAGCAAATAATCCAATTGTATCCAGACTTCCTTGAGGAACTGATTTGAATTAGGTGCTCATAATGATAACGTAGTTATGTAATTGCTTCATCTTTTCAGTAACTATCATAAGGTATTGCCCATTAAATAGTCCTATCATAAAACCCGTGACAGCATTTGAAATTTGCGGGCAGAGTTCCAGTAAAGTTTCCGTTGTGCCAGTTACGCTAAATGCAGTGTCTTGCTAACGCTGTTCGAACTGCAACTCCGCTGTAGTAAAACTGATGACTTGGTGTAAAGTTGCTTACGACTATAGTCGCCATGTGACCTGATTTGCGTGTAAAGGTATTATCGGTTATATATGTGTGATGGTGGATGGATTCCTAACTTCGAGGATCTTAACACCTGCATGTCGCATTCCCCGATTTTCGATTTTCGGGTTGTAACAAAATAGTGTATAGCATTATTTTTGTATAATATTGTTATGTAGGTACTTATTATATTATACAGTAGTAGACTACTAGTCAATCGTAAATCTTTCTCATTTTCCACTTTAGCGTTAATTCACTTTTTCATACGAATGAACCAATTTTGAAAACATTTATGCTACTCCTCAGTGACAACATAACTCTGGAACATATTTTTCGTACACTTCGACAGCCTCTTCAGACGATGAAAAGCGTTGGCCGCGTAACTGGTTCTAATTTTTGGAAATAAATAAAAGTCATAAGGTGCCAGATCGGGACTGTACGCGGGATGGCTCATAAGGTCAACGTTGTTCACCTTCAAAAACTAATTTGTCTGTCTGGCCGTGTGAAAACTGGCATTATCGTGGTGTAAGATGATACGGCGTTTACGGTTATTTTTACGGAGTTTGTCAATAACTACCTGCAAACAAATGGTCGTGTACCAATCACTATTCACGGTATAACGATTCTCCAAAGCAACAGTAGCCACGTGTCCAGTTTTATTAAAAAAAGAAGCAATCATCCGCTTAGAGGCACTTTGCATACGCGCCACTTTGGTTGGTTTCGGGTCAACTCGAAAGACCCATACGCTCGATTACTGCTTTGTTGTGGGATCGTAACTATAAATTCATGTTTCGTCACCTGTTACTATGTCCCATACCAAATTTGATGCCCCTTCGTTGAATCTGGTAAGCATGGCATTGCACCAAGTGACGCGGTCTATTTTTTGAGCCTCAGTCAAATTGTGTGGGATCCACCGAGGGCACAACTTTTTCACACCCCAATGTTTGTGTAGTATCGATTGTATTTGACTCATGCCTATGCCTAAGATGTCCGAATCTCATGGTATGTCACATGCCTGTCAGTTTTGATCATACGGCGCACAGCATCGATGTTTTTGTTGTTCACAGTAGTGGACGGGCGACCATCACGAAATTCGTCACTGGGATTCACATGACCGCGTTTGAATTCTACAAATCAGCTATAAATAGTCGTCTTGCATGGTGCTTCATCGCCAAAAGCAGTTTGAAGCCGAGGGAAGCTCTGCTGAGCCAAGACACTTAAAATCGTAGAAAATCATACTACGAAAATTTTCACGAGTTAAATCCATGGTGATGTAGGCAACCAATTTCTAAAATGACGCCACAATAATATAAATATAAAAACAAGTGACAGGTCCATTTTCAAATGTTGTAATTACTTTTTAAATATTGTTTATGTAAGTGGCAGTTCCGGAAACTCATAGTGCGCCCTATGTAGAACCAACTTCGGTCAGCACTATTTAGTGTATCGCATGTGCTCTCCTAGTACTGCTATCAGATTTGATTTTGACATATTCCCTGGTAATGTGGTCTCGGCTAGGAACTTAATAAGAAAATAAGGAAATGTCTTATGTGCTGGCTGCACGATGGGTTTTAATTGTCTGTGTTTTTTTTTATAAATAGTAGATGTCAATTTTAAATTACTAATTTTTTTAATAATTATTAATATAAAGATCGAACACGTAGAAAAATGTATGTGATACTTTATAATACTTTCATAGATTTCTCATAGATGGCGCCACGGCTAAAAAGTCGTTAAAAACCAGATACAAACATCGGACAACAAGCACATAGAAAGATGCGTGAGGTCCGCTGGTTCGTTCCGTGGCTTAGTTGGCATAGCGTCTGGCACGGTTTGCTGGAAGACGTCGATTCGAATCCGACCGGATCGAAGGATTTTTACTAAGTGTTCGATCTTTGTATTAATAATTATAACAAACTAGTGGAGTAATTTCACAAAAAATAATCGAATATCGTGGTAGTGAAATATCCTGACATTCAATAAAATGCTTAATTGCTATAATTTTGTTTAAGTATTTTTTTGTTTGTTTTAAACACGAAATGTTGTGTTCACATCTTCTAGGATACACTCTTCTCGCCTTATAAGGTTAACCGATCACTTGTATTTTATTTAAGAATTTTCCAAAAACCAATTTTGTGAACCGATAATAAAAAATAAAAAGTAATTATTTTTATCATTCTTATTGTCACACATACAAATATTACCACATAACTTCTACATAATAAATAGTTATTATGTTATTTCCGCAAAATGACAACTTATCAGGGGAGGCGTTTCAAGATTCTACGAACGAAATTAGTCTATAACTTTTGTGCTTAACTAAGAGAGTTATAAAATTTCTCATGTACATAATTTGTTTCATGTAGTTTGTTCTTTAAGACTTTCATGTAATAACATTGACTTACAATTATATGGACGTCGGGTCCGCGCTAAAAAGTGTCCGCACTTGTAAGGCGCTAAAATCATATACAGAGCGCGACACTCCGCTTTAGTCTTCATTTGTTCTACTGACAGCGCGATACTGCGATGACATTACAATTTAAATTTCGAATAGGTTGACTTGGGACATTTTTTCGTGGTTTTTGTATTAGACTCGTCGTCCATTTATTTGTAAGTCAATGTGTAATAAAAGCATTTTTGGTTAAAGCTTTATCATATGAAGGGTACGAAATGATATTCAAATTCATATTTGGTACAATTATAAAAACAAAAACAAAGAATACAAAAATAAAAACAATTTTAATTTCGTATTTTTTTAAACTGTATTGTGTTCTACTATTGGGTTTTTTGTTACTAATTGGAAGCATCTGTATAGTGTAATGTACAAATTGTTACAAGAGTGGCTACATAAAAAAATTTTAAGGTTTTGTAGGCCGCATGGCGGTTCACGGTGATTCAAAATGTGTGTAAAGCCTTTATAACTTATGTATTTAAACAAACACATGATTTGGTATGTATCATAATATCGACTGACATAAAAATATCGTCGAGTACAGAGAAATACACAAAACACTTGTCTCATTTTTCCCACTCTAATGTTTCTACCGTACACTTTGCAACTCTTACTTCTTTAACCAAAGGTTGCACGAAATTGCTACTCCAACAATACTTATATTGCTGACCTGTATTGTCAATTTAGTTTTTAACATGCAATAAAGAGTATTGCATTCATTTATCCTTCACGTGTATGATACGTCTGTATGATTAGCAGTGGTTTCCAGTACCATATGTACCTAAAAAGATACGCAAGTTTTAAAATTGAGATTGAGAAGTGTTAATCGTAGCAAAATTTTCATCAGTTAAATTAACTCAAGAAAGGTACACTCGATGGCCTAAGATACTTGACGCCCTAGACGACCTTTGGTTTTGAGAGTCATCTTACGAATTCAACAGAAGAGTGTTAAAAGTATTCCAGCTTTATGGTTATACTCTAATTTTATTTGTTATACAGGGTGGAAATTTGTAATGCCACTTGGAAGGAAAGTACGTTAAATACTGGTGATAGAAATTTTTACTTTAAGGAAACATTCCTTTATTGTTAAAAAGAAATAATACTGCATTCAAAGATTTTCGAAAATTGCTAGCCACACGCGGGAATGGAACCCGCTGAAATCTTTAAAAAAATGCACCCTGTACTTTTATTAAATCAATCGATAAGGTCAATTATGAGGATTAAATCTCTCTTACAAACCATGAAATCTGGAGTTATAAATTCAATGGGTCAAGCTAAAGCACTTTTACTCAAAGGTCAATCAGATTACTTGTTAATTATCGTTGACGTCATTTATCCATTAAAATGACGAAGTACTATTTAGATAAGAAGATTGCAATTTGCACATGTTTGTAATGCAGACTCTTTGGTCAGTGCCATGAGGTAATTTAAATATGGATCTTTTGTTATTTCCATTTGATTGTTTTTACATATCCTTTCTAAGTACTGACAGTTTTCCTATAAATAAATAAATAAATTTCATATTTGTCTCATCGTAAAAATGGCATATCAAGAACAATTTGATTTAATGGAAGCTTATTTTTTAAATAACAAAAATGTGAATTTAGCTAATAATTAACCCTATCGATCGATGCAATAAAAGTGCAGGGTGCATTTTTTTGAGATTAAAGCGGGTTCGATTCCCGCGTGTTGCTAGAAATTTTCGAAAACTATGAATGCAGTTTTATTTCTTTTAAAAAATAAAGGAATGTTTCCTTTAAGTAAAAATTTCTATCTCCAGTATTTAGAGTACTTTCCCTCCAGGTGGCATTACAAATTTCCACTCGATATGAATAAATAACAACAAAGTTTTAGCTTTTCCATATAACAATTTTTTTTCAATACCAAGTGACGGTACGACACAGGTGTCTATAACAGTTGCAGTGCCATTCAGAACTTTAAGACGCAAATATCCGAGGGGCACTGCCACTGTGCCCGTCACCCTGAGACATAACTTGATAACTCCCATGTGCCTGCAATTTCACCAGCGCCTCTACCCTTCAAAACCGGAACGCCACAGTCTCACATCACCGCTTAGTGGCAGAAATAGGTAATAAATAAAATTAGAGTTACTATTATCCTTTTCTTAAAAAAAATACTTTAAATCGCTCTCGTGTAATATTTTCCAAATGTACGTTAGACGTTTTGCCTTTCCAGTGTCGATAAGTTTATGCCGAGGCTTGGGCTGCAGTTTTATGTACAAGTGAACATTATTATGTAAGTTACTTCTATTTAATACAAAATTGACCGTTAGGATGGATTAGGAACATCGTGATGTCGATGATTGGGAAGGAAGAAAAATGTTTCATAAATTTCTCACAGATGGCGCTACGACAAAACAGCAAAGATCTGCAATGAATTTTTCTTAGTATTCAATCTTTGTATTAATAATTATAGCAAACTAGTGGAGTAATTTCACAAAAAAAGAATTGGATATCATGATAGTAAAACGGAAAAAAAAAGTAAAAAAGTGTGGTATTCAACAAATTTAATATTTTAGTAAATGTTTAATAAAAATAGAAGATCATTCACGTGTGTCCTATAAATCCTTCTTTCTGCTTTCTTTTTTATTTACGTAAAAATAAGAGAGACAGGCCCCCGAGAATTTCATAAGACATAACTTGTTAACACGAGTCTGTGTCGCGAAAGATGGAATCTTGGAATTTTCTCATTTTGTTCATGTTCACCCCTGTTTGTTTAGTTTTTAATAAGGCGTAGATCGGGTCATTTGTATGAAGCAATGAAAACTGCGAATTAAGTAATTTTCAACGACAGTGTTTGTGCTTTGGTTTGTCAAGAAGTTTCCAAAGGTCAAGCGTAAATTATAAAGGTGAGTTCTGTTTATAAAAACTTAGGGTTAGACACCTTTTTATGGAGTGTGTAAAAGTAGGTCAGGTGTTACCGTAATTTAAATCAATCACGTGGAAACAGGTAACCGACGGATTTAGGCATACCACGATATAAGTATTCACAAAAAGCTGCGTTTTCTAGTAAAGCCCTAAATTTGACCGATATATTTTGGATATATTTATAAGTAAAAGAAAGATATGTATCTAGGGAAGTTTCAAAATATTTACCGGGACCTCTTTATGTTGAAAGAACAATGAGAAAACGGGGCACTTTGAGGCGAATATTTACATTTGTTTCCTTATTCAAAATTATTCCAAATGGTGTTTCCTTAAGGGGCTTCCCTCTCGGAGTCTTTTAGCAGATTAAATTACATAAATTATACAACAATCTGTGTGAGGCAATAGAAAGCAGCTAAAGAGTTTTTTTTTGCATGAGAACAGAATAAATAACACATAACACACATGACGTTCATATTGTTGTGACACGACGTAGAATACTTACACCGGATTAAATTATCCTTGATTTTTTAAGTTTTTTTTTCTTGAATTACGCCCAGATTATTTTAATCGCTGAGCCACAGAGGTCGTTCTGTGCGTACCTATACATCAAGTTCCCTAAAATGTTGAGGTCACCTCACATGACTCGAATATAATCCGCGTATTGTGATTGATTGAGAAATAGACCCTTCCCCGCATCCTTATTACGAAGTGCTTCAATAGCCGCCTGTACGGAAAAGAAAATTGCTAAGGTCAGTTTTCTGACTGTACGAATACGTAATTAAGTACAAATAAACATTGTAAGTAGCTATAAATTTCTTTCTAATTAGTATTCAAGGCACTTAAAACTATTTGAAATTTTTTTAAGTTTATACCAGGATGTTCAATTGTTTTATTGTGAATTACTCCACTACTTTATTGTAATACAAAGACCGAACACTATATGAACAATATCAAAACTTTTATTGATAACGAAAAACAGTATTCAGTAAGTATTATTGATCAAGTGGGATATTTTATAGCATGAAATTTCAAATTATGTCAGATAGATATTGCAGGACTATGTCATAAACTAGGGACCGTGGCAAAATCGTCAGATTATTGGAAATGACGACGACCGCAAGCGACGGAATTTTATTTCCCACCTAGTCTATAGGACGAAAATGAATTTGAAATAGTTTGCCAGACACAGTTCTAAAATCTCGCTATGTCGAGAATTTTTAATTTAATCAGAGGTGGCGTGGAAGGGTTGGCTTTAGGTGGAATGTTTGAAGTGAAATATGAAATTTATTTTTAATACTGCAATCGTGCATAATAGCAGTCTAGTAAATAATATTTTAGTGACTTTGGGAAAGCGTTACAAGTGTTAGGTAAGTTTTTGTTAATTAGGTTGCCGCACCAATAACGTTTACAGAACCTATTCTTCGTACAACAGCTAAGGGCGCCTTCAAATTTGACGCTTGTAGAAGCGCTGCAGTGGCGCGGCAGTCGCGCGTCTGTAGTGCTTCAGTAATTTTGAATTCACTAAATGTGACTAATAAAGTGCTGCACGCCTGTCACGTCAGTTGCAACTGCGCTTCCAAATACTGTATGTAAATGAACAGTGGCGCTACTGCAGTGCTTCTATAAGCGTGTAATTTGAAGTCGCCCTAAGAGTTCAATGATATGATAGTCATAATGTGTCCCATTTATCATTCAATTCTTTTTAGTTTTTGCTAAAGTGATCGTAGAGATTGACAATCTGATCGAAAGATCTAGTGCGTATTTTTTGATGCATTCTTAGGTTCGTCTTCTTATCTAAGAGCCAAGCTCTTGTTGGTGAAGTAATCGCCAACCATCTCTATTTCTTGATACGCCACGATATTAACTTTTCTCTGACTTAATAACTTCGTCTCCGACTTCCTCTACCTCTACCTCTCTTAAAAATCCTGTAAAGCTTCTAAGAGACCTGCTGTGACGTATTAGATGCTTAAAATATCTAAACATCGTTCTATATTGTCTTTAGTAAGCTTCTCTATTCCTGCACTATTCTTAAAACCTCTTTTTTTTATAATATCAAGTGACGGGGCGATCAAGTCGTGCGCCAGATGGTAAGCTACACGCCTATCCATGACAATAACAGTGCCACTCAGAGGTTTAAATTGCAAAGATCTGAGTGGCACTGCCACTGTGCCCGTCACCCTGAGACGTAAGTTGACAAATCCCATGTGTCCGTAATTTTACCAGCACACTTATTCGTTATAACCGGAACACAGTAATGCTGATATTCCGGCAGAAAGAGGTAAGGTGGCAGTACAACCCTGGACGAACTCTTTCACAAGGAGCTCTACTGCTACTAATACTACAACTACTACTACTCTACTACCTCTTCATTGGCTTTTATTTTTGTACATTCTTAGGTTAGCTCTAGCGAAAAGGAAACAGCGAAGTTTCGAAGTAAAGCAATGCAGTATTTTTTTCATAGTTCGCTGGTTCGACAGTAGCGTCGTATAATCCCTTTAGGGTTAGGTCTCTTAATGCTGAAGCGTGCTAAGGGTACCTCATATAAAACAGACGTTTAGTGTGCACACGACGCTATAGCATAGTGACAAGTGGCGTTCAGCCCTTCAAGGTCTTATCCATTTATTCAAATTTTATCTACCCTTCAGCTTGTGGATATATCCAGCGTCAATATTGAAAAGCAGGTCTGTAGCTATTCTTTATAGAAACTTATATTTCGAGTGTTTCAAATGATGGAAAGATTAAATCCTTTATATATATAAGTAATATATAAGATAAGTACTTTAAACCATTTTAAAAGGTGTTATTGATTACTATCAAAAATACTGGTAGTTTAGCTTTAGCTCTGATATACTTATCAGAGCTAAACCAACGCATTTTAAAGACCGTAAGTGATACTTACCACAAAAAAATATTTTGAATAACAGATTATAATAAAGCGTACATACTCATAGCCCTGCATACACAACCACACATACACAACCACACATAGACAACCACAAATTACACCCAAACTCACAAGGGAAATAAATGAAGGCCATACAAATATATCTCCCGGCACGTGAATCGAACCCGGGACCTCTGCGTGGCAGTGTAACCGTTCGGCCACGAAGGCAGTTAAATTGCTATGTATACTTAAAAATTTTTTGTGTTTTGAACCTTGTTTGGCGCCGACTTTTTGTATGTATATTGTACTTAGCGTGAGATAAGGACAGGAAGAAGAAGAAAAAGAAGAAAGCGTATTGCATTTTAACTATATAAGAAAAACGTAATTTAACATTAACATAACCGAAAATAATTTAAGGCGTCAAACACAAACTATATTAAACGTATTGTATCTACCAATGGAAATGAATAAATAAATAAATAAATAAATAATAATAAAACAGTACAGAGTACTAAAAAAACCGACCTCAAAAGTTATTCATCCCCTAGTTTGCCATCCTTAGAGGTGGAATATTTTATTCAAATTTAAATGGGACTACATTTGAGATACCCGCTTTCCAACAAGAAAAGAATCATCAAAAATGGTTCACAAATGCCACAGTAATAAAAATCTGTATATTTTAGTTGGGAGAGTAGAGGAATAATCTGAGTCATCCGAAAGAAGACGAGAATTTATTAAAAAAGGATGACATACAACTACATTTCAACTACCAAATACAACTCACGAAGGAATCTCAGTGGGGTATTTCTTAGAAAAACTGAGGTAAATACTTTTCAATGCGTTCACTGTCCATAGTATCCGAAAGGATACCAAATTGGGGTTACCACTGAGTCCATGTATCCAAGAGGGTATAATAACTAAATAAATCATCAAGGGATGCAATTACATACGTTTTATTAAAGTGGTTGGTTGCCGTGGTGTGAATTAAGTTGTATCTCACGATTTTTCATTACAAAATATATGCATAGGGAGGTAGTAAAAATATCGTGATATTCAATAAAATAGATGCTCAACATTTTCCTAACGTAGTTCAAAACAGGACGTTCAAACTAAATACGTTACTGTAACTAAATTTTCTAGTACCGAGTTACTTAAATAAATGCAAGAAAGAAAGACGAACGTCTTTATTCGGTTTTATGCTGCAATTTATGGTGGTGTTGACAAGTCTTAAAACGATATTGGCTCTGTTTTTATAGGTGAGTGTAAACGCGTTTATTGTGTTTTCACTCCATTAAGTTGTATTAGGTTACGATTGTCAATTACTTAGTGCAGTTATTACTTCGATAGATTTTAAAAGACTTGTACCGAATTAAAGAGTTTCGTATTTATTTCTTGGTACATACGAGTACCATTCCCAGAAAAAATTAACCAGTCTCAAATTAAGACCTGTGGGGCACTGCCATAGCACCCATCACCTTGTGACATAAAGTTGATAAGTTCCACTAGCATTGTAGTTTAATAATGGTCACATTAGCGCTTAGGGGCAGATATAGGTATGTGATAGTACTTCTTTAGACGAACAAAATCAAAATGGCTTCTGGAAAATTGTTTCTACAGCATCAAAGAACTATTCTAACATGATTGTGGCAGTACTTCCCTGAACAAACACTTTAACAAGGAGCTCTACTGCTACTAAAATTTAAGTAGGTAATAATTTTTGTTACTATTGCGAAAAATAGGGTTGTTTTTACAGTACCAAACAATTTTTCGAACATGATTGTGATTTAGAATTTGCTAGCCGAGGAGCAGTAAAATATGCTATTTAAAAAAAATCAAGTGCGCATTTGACTTCCATCTCACCTGATGGAAAGTAAGGATGTGGTCGACGATGTAGTATGCCGTCGAGTATATAACCAAAAAAAGAGACGAAATAAGGGCCAAACATCTCTGGCAACTCATCAGCCAAATGTGCCTTATATCACTTTTAAATATCAACTCTCGTTTGCGCTGAAATTACAAATTAGAAAGCTGAAATAGTAAAGCGCCAACAACTGACCTGTGTGTACGTCTCCGTATATTATTATTTATATTATATATATATATATTATTTATGTTATATTATTATTATATAAAGATAATATCTCTAACAATGGGGAGCTCTTCCATTCGGCGGTGTAAAAACAGCAAAACATCTAATAACAAAACAAACGGAATATCATTTCATCGGTAATAAATATTAAAAATGTAATTTTTCAATTTTCGACTCAAGTTAAACTGTCCAATTTGAAGTGAACCAATTGACGATACCCGTCAATTGTTTCGAATTCGGGCTGTCAGTGATGATTTGACAGTGAAATGAAGTTTCAAACATGACATTTCGTCTCTATTTCTGGTTATACCCTATACTCGATGGAGCATGCACAGCCAAATAACGCCTATTCACTCTCGCCTTGAAAAGGCACAAATTATAGCGTCCAGGGAACAAGTTGCAAGCAGGGAATTCCACTCCTTAGCCGTTCGCCATATAAATGTGGAAGCGGAACGCTTTGAGCGCAGCCTTGGAATATTCACAGCATAGGGGTGGAACCCCAGTCTACGTGTAGTCCCCCGATATACTCGATGTCCCCCGATTATAGAAAGGAGAAGGCAAAATCAAATAATCTTTATTACATAGGTAAGCACTTAGAATAATAACGCATAGAATGATAGTTTCATATCAAACGAACTGTCACAAGTGAGGCAA
>NW_020653853.1:9800625-9812157 GCF_003589595.1 Hyposmocoma kahamanoa
CATAGAATGATAGTTTCATATCAAACGAACTGTCACAAGTGAGGCAAAAATCAAATTCATGTAGGCTAGTTTTAGTAGTAAGTTAATTTTCGGTTTCAGTGAATATTTATATAAAAATACAAGTTGAAACGCGTTACTTCCTTGTGGAACGTGATGTTAGTATCTATTTTATGTTTGTCTGACATATTTGTACACTCATTTACCGCACATTTCGTCATTTTTAGCTAAAATTCTTGATCTGTTCGCGGTGCAAGTTGACCTTGAGCACCGAAGGCCCGCCAGCTCGTGTAGGCCTTTTGGGCGTGCTTCAATTTGCCTCACTTAGCGTGTGCGGACTAGGTTTTTATGTGTTATTATTCTAAGTACACACATATCATAAACCCTCTATGATGTGTTCAAAAACCGCAAATTACGACAAGCATAAAGATAAACTGTATTGTTAGAATAAATTTCTTATTTGTAAAAATGTTATTATTGCTTCATAATCTATCATCGAATTGGATTTTATTATAATATTCAAATTTCGAACATCTCTGAAAAACAAAACAATTTGATTGGACTTCAATTCTAATATCAGTCGAAATGAAGTTTTATTCGTAATGAAATCTTAATAGCAAACAATTTTGACAATTTCCCACGTTACTTGATATCGAACGATATTATACACACATCAAAAGTGTCTAGGGATCAAGTGAATATTTTTGAAATAAAAATTATTTAAGCAATATTTACCAAATCCAGCCTTCCAAGACGACTTCTTACTTTAATACTTATGTTTTATTTAACCGCTTACCCCTATATTTAATTAAAATAAACTAAAATTGATGTTTTTGCAAATTGTGGGAAAATACTCAAATTAACGGCGTCAATTAAATGACAAAAAAATGGCGAAAATGATGATTTTGCTATTTTTATTGTAAAGATAAGAAAATTAATAATCTGTATTTCCACCATTAACACGAACCACACAATTACAGCGATTTGGCATGCTTAAGATGAGTTCATCAAAATCACTTTGAGGATTGGCCGCCCATGTGTTTTGTAACAAGTCAAAATATTGTTGTAGAGTATGTACGGTATGCATACTCGGCACAGCTCTTCTTTGAAGCATATCCCATGCGTGCTCAATTGGATTGAGGTCTGGCGATTGAGCAGGCCACGGCAGAACGTTGATACGAGCTTCGGCAAGAATGCGTGTTACGACTCTAGCCGTGTGTGGACGTGCGTTGTCATGCATTAGTTGAAATGAATCACCCAACTGGCCTCGTAAAGGGATGATAACATCTGAAACAATCCTCTCTGCGTAAACTTGAGCATTGAGGTTACCCCTGATCCAAATGAGATCGGTTCTTCCGCCGATCCAAATACCGGCCCATATCATTATTGTTCCCCCACCATATGGATGAACTTCCTGACAATATCTCAAACGTTCATGACGTCCAGATGTTCTCCAAACTCGAGTACGTCTTGTATCCGGTCTCATACCGAAGCGGGATTCATCCGAAAAGCACACATAGCGCCAGTCTTCTTCCTCCCAGTTTCTGTGTTCGCGAGCCCATCGTAAACGGGTCCTGCGATTGCAGGGTGCAATAGGTGGAACTCTGAGCGGCCTTCGGGATCGCAGACCCACTTCACGTAAACGATTTCGGATTGTTTTATCGCTTATTAGCAAGCCTGAGGAACTGTGGAGCCTCGTAACCAACATCATGGCGGTCATGGCACGATTCCGTCGAGCAGTATTTTGGATATACCGGTCCTGTCTGCGAGTCGTGATGCGAGATCGTCCTCCATGTCGCTCGGCCACGCTGCCCGTCATGCGATAGCGCGTCCATAGGCGACTTATGACGCTCTGTGTAGTGTTAAGAGTGAAAGCCACAGCACGTTGCCTGGAACCAGCTTCCAACATTCCGACGGCTCGCATCATCACTTCTCGGGTTAAATGATGTCGTCTCTCCATAATAATGTAAATTGTTTCGGTTCCGATCATTGACTTACAAATAAATGGACGACGGGTCTAATACAAAAACCACGAAAAAAATGTCCCAAGTCAACCTATTCGAAATTTAAATTGTAATGTCATCGCAGTATCGCGCTGTCAGTAGAACAAATGAAGACTAAAGCGGAGTGTCGCGCTCTGTATACGATTTTAGCGCCTTACAAGTGCGGACACTTTTTAGCGCGGACCCGACGTCCATATAATTGTAAGTCAATGGTTCCGATGCAGATATTGTAATGATTTTGTCAAAACGCTATAACTCATTTTTGTACAAAACCACATTGACAATCGATTTTCTTCTTATTATCGAATTTTAAACAATATTCCTTATTTAAATGTTAAAACTCACTAAAAAGTATCAATAGCGATACAAAAAAGTTAATATAATTAACCCTAATTGCAGCAATACTCTTAAACGTACTTGATCCCTAGACACTTTTGATGTGTGTAGTTGGGGCCGATTCTAGTTTGTCTATGAATTAAAAATGAAAAACTACGATTGTGTGACATGATTGAGAAAAGATTTTATTTGCCGCCATTTTGCCAGTCGTAACTTGCGGTTCCTGAACACATCACAGAGAGCTTATAATTACATGTGTAGATAAAGTAGTATATGTAACTGTACATAATTAGGCATTAAAACACTCGTGAGATGTTTTTATGAAACTCGCCTGTCGGCTTGTTTCTTAAACCCACACTCGCACACCTACATTTTAATGCCTTTCATTATGTGACAGTCACATAAACTACTATTATTTCATTTAAATTAATGTGCAAATGATCTACAATAACTAGAGGACGTTAGGTAGGTACATTAACGAATAGGTGTATGGGTACTATTAATAATGTCCTACCGACTGGCATTCCACCACAAGACTGAAATTCTGAGACAAACTTTCGTAGTTCCTACAGACAAGTTTAGAATAGGATATAACAATAGCTACCACGGTAGTATAACAATAGCTACCACGAAATCTCACTTTGTCTACTTACCCGCTTTTGCGTCTCTCTCTAACTCTTGCGGTGTAAAGCGCGCATGTGTGCGAGTATTTACATGTAGGTAAAGAACGTATAGATAAGTATGACTGTGGAAGAAAAGTTGTCATGAGGAAAAATCCCAAACTTATTCTATATTTATGCACAGGAAACGTTGATTACATTATTTAGCAAGTACTAATGCTTTTTGTAAGTGATATTATGTTAATGTAGGTATAAATACAATCGACACGTCGTCCATATGAGTGACTGTTGTACCGTTGTCTATACACACAAGATTTATATTGGTTTCTTTATACGATACCACGTGACGGATCTACTAGTAATGCGACTGGTGGTACACTCCTGTCAAAAGCAATTGCAGTGCCACTCAGAGCTTTCCATCGCTAAGATCTGATCATTGCCAGTGCGCCCGTCACCCTGAGTACACAAGTTGACACCCTTCAAAACCGCAACTCAGTAACGCTCACATTATTGCTTGGCGGCAGAAATAGGTAAGGTGACAGTAATTCCCTGGACGAACTCTTTCACAAGAAGCTCTACTGCTACTAAACCTCTCTACTAACTTAGGCTATAACTTTTATCAAAGTATCATAATTAAGAAAATGAATTAAAAGCTTTTAGTTGAATGAATCAAATGAAAATATAAAAGTATTTTTCCAACTAAAACGTGGCAGACTCGACAAATTGAATTGAACTTTTAAATGGGTTTGGATATCGAGTTTGTTTGTTCACTAAAAATAATCTCCTATTTTATTTACTGGACTTTCATTTCGTTTTAATGAAATTGCAAAACAATGAAGAGATATGAAAAATTGGAATTGAGAAAGAATAAAAACGACCAGTGGTGTATTTCCACCGGCAAGGCGAGGCTAGACGAGGCGGTGGTACACCAGGCGGTGGTGGTACACTCCTGTCAAAAGCAATTGCAGTGCCACTCAGAGCTTTCAATCGCTAAGATCTGAGGGGCATTGCCAGAGCGCCTATCACCCTGAGAATATAAGTTAACACCCTTCAAAACCGGAATTCAGTAATGCTCACATTATTTCTTGGCAGCAGAAATAAGTAAGGTGGCAGTACTTACCTTTATGAACTCTTTCACAAGGAGCTCTACTGCTACTAAAAGTTTCTTGAATAAATAGGTAAAACATACTCATTCAAATAATTTTGTGTACCTAGTATGTAATGTAGTATAATTTAATTATATTATAATTTACTATGATATGATTTGATTGATAATTTAATTTATCCCAGTACCTGCGGAGCATCACTACTGACCATAGATATATTTTTTTTCTATATCTATGCTAGTGACCCATTGACTTACAATAGTGACCAATAACTTTTTGGTAGACGCGACATGGACAAGCCATGTGTAACGGCAATGCAATTATTAATGGAAGAATTAGAAGAATACAACCTAAATTTGGCGTCAGATTGTTTATTTCAATCAATCATGTTCTCAAGAGACAGTACGGTAATAGGTTACCGTACTGTCACAAAGTCGACATTTTTTTGTCCGAAATAACGTTTGTTCGAATTTTCATTACACAGAAAACCGAATTATAACGAAACAGTTGTTCTTTCAGGATATGTTGAATGTTTATCGCAAAGACACGATTAGGTTCGGTTAGGTTAGATTAAGTTAGGTTTAAAAGAAAAAAACATTTTCCTCTCAATATTACCTTCCATGTTATGAAATTTCGACCAAACGTTATTTCTGGAAAATGTCATTCCGAACTACTAATAGGTAACCGACAGTACCTATATAAGTACTTGTAGATATGTAAGAACGTATTACACCTTGTTTACTTAGTAGATTCGTTAAAATAAATGCATAACATTTTTGAAGAGAAACGCTTATCTTATATTATTCTTATTGTACTCTCTCTCAGGTAAAGTACTTTTTGTAGTAAGTTATTACTTTATAATCAAAGGAGACGAAACTATTTGAAGTCAACAGATATATTACGATAATTTTAATAATCACATCATAGATGGTAACATTACAGGACATACAGGGGTAGGACATATTGGTAGTATCAGTAGAGCTCGTGGTGAAAGAGTTCGTCTAGGGAAATACTGCCACCATACTTATTTCTGCCGCCAAGCCGTAACGTGAGCATTACTGCATTACCGTTTAAGGGTAAGGGTGCTAGTGAAATCACAGGCACATAGAACTTGTTAATTTATATCTCAGGGATCACCCTGAGATATAAATTAACAAGTTCTATGTGTTCTGTGTGTTCTATGTGTCTACGTATCAACGTGCAGTGGCAGTGACCATAAGATCTTTGCCAAGATTCGCGCAAATTTATGATAGATAAATTCGACGCTGGCGACTTGGTTATATAACTATGATCCTGAAACAAAGCGACAGTCCCCCCCGCCATATTCCCCTGAGCTAGCATTGTGATTATTACTTCTTTCGAAAATGTAAAAAAAAAATTAAAAGGCAAGTGGTTTGAAAGCAAAGAAGATGCCTTGGCTGCTTATAACTTGGTGATTTCTGAGATGTCTAAAGAAGAGTGATCATCGATATTTTACAAGTGGTTTAGACGAATGGAAAAATGTATACATGTTCATGGTGAATATTTTGAAAAAATCGATACCTGTAAAAAATATTAAATTTTATAATTTTTGTAAATCTAATTTCTTTTGTCATGATCCTCTATTATATTAATATAATATAATAATAATATAATATTAAGAATATTCGGCTTAAAGTTTTAATAAATATATTTTAGAATACAAAAAGTACTTAAAGCTATACAAAACAATTATATTTTGCGATTGTACATTTAATGGAATAAAAAAAATTGTTATCAACATAATGTAGGGCTCTTCAACTATTCGTAAAACGAAATATTGTGTTATATTATTTAACGCATTATACTGGTAGTACTTATACCATTTGTTCATTATGTCACTTAATCATTATATGCAATGTTTGCTATACTAAAGGTTCATTATACACATTGAAATTATGCCTTTTATTGTTATACCTTTTGTTGATTATATACAGTGAGTGATTATATCCTTTGAAATTATATCAAATGTTATTATACCAAGCGAAAATAGATTATTTGTTGTTATATCTTCCATTGAACACCCAGGATAAAGTTTTGAATGGCACTATAGCTGTTATGGATAGACGCTTGTCACCAGGCGCAAGACTTGTTCGTCACTTGGTATTATATATATATAAAAAAATGGGAAGACTGAAAATAAATTACGTGTACCAGGTAAAGGTATTTTTTGTTCTAGTCTTTTTATGACCTTTTCCTTTTTATGATCTAAAATCGCCTATATTTTGTTGTGTTTTCAAACATATGGAGGCATTTTAAGGGGACAGGATGGCCAAAGATAACTGAATTGTGTGAAAGATGACATGGATAAGAAAGGTTTTAATGGAAAAGACGACTGATAGGGGAGAGTGGTGAAAAATAGATATTGTACCGACCTCACTTGTCGTGGGATAAGGACAGGAAGAAGAAAAAGAAGAAGGCGATTTGCATTTTAACTATTCCAGTCGCTTTTAAGACGAATTTAAGAATAACGTAATTTAACATTAACATGACCGAAAATAATTTTCGGTGTCAAACATATGCTATTAAATCGCGGAGTATTATTAAATTCGCTACAATGGTTTCCATAGGCACGCATATATAAGTTATTAAGTACGTCATTATTTCAAATAGAAAATATAGGTGCATCATAATAAGGTGCTTTAGAGTAGTATTTCAAAGCCTATATTCCTATGTCACAAAGCATTTGCTCTAAGCTTTTGTGTGCTGCGTTATGAAAATTATTTACCTTCGTTATTCTCGGTGCCATGATGTTTAAAATTGAATTATGTCTATTTTATATTTTGCATTTGTGTAACATTCTGACCAATTTATCGAATGAATCAGACTTTGCCAAATTAATTTATTATGAGTAAGAGGCAAGCATTTTCACAAATTGTCAGCTCGAAAAGCCCGAGCTAAATTTGTTAATAGCAGCAGGCAAAGAGTCCACTTTCGGCTAGTCTTCATCAAGAAAGAGCAAGCAAAACACTTCACGATTGTTATTGATCTATTATTCTCTTACCCAGCCTTTTGGTGACCTAAGTAGAAATACGGTTTTATAGGGTAAAAGGGCTTCTACAATAATAATAAACCTTGAAAGCAGGGTTCGAACGAAGGCCGCTGTTATTTTTATAAAAAGTTCAAAATTATTATGCTGAGATTGTTGTACAGCTTGAATAAATGCAAATACTTTACTTCTTTTATATAATTGTATATAAAAAACGATTAAATACCTACTTGTACTGTACTTGTGAGAACTGACTATAGATTCTCCCGATAAACAGGATGGCGACCATTTTTGACACTTTCTGACATTATGTAGTACAGTAGTGTTTACATTGTAGCGTACCTTTTTTTTTATATCAAGTGACGGGACGAACAAGTCGTGCGCCTGATGGTTTTTTTTTTTTTTTAATACCTGACAGGCAAATGACTCCACTCCACCTGATGTTAAGTGGAAAGTGGTATCCAAACGCGAAGGAACCTAGTGCAGCGATGGAATCCTCACTGCACTAGCCGCCTCCACCCTGCCTGCCTACAATATGCCTCTTCTTGAACAGGCGTGGTAAACTACACGCCTGTTCACAACAGTTACAGTGCCACTCAGAGTTTCAAATTGCAAAGATGAGGGGCACTAGCATTGCGCCCGTCACCTTGAGACATAAGTTGACAAGTCCCATGTGCCTGTAATGTCACCAGCACCCTTACCCTTCAAAACCAGAACACTATAATGCTGACATTACTGCTTGGCGGCAGAAATAGGCAAGGTGGCAGTACTACCCTGGACGAACTCTTTCACAAGGAGCTCTACTGCTACAAAAACTTAACTTAAAGAATATTATATTTATTATTATATTATAACTTATAGTTTATAGTTGGCTTTTATATAGTGCTACTATTAGGCACAGGCCTCCTCTGAAAACCAGAGGATTCACATAGATCATTATATTGCTATGTAGATGTGTGCAGGTTTCCTCACGATGTTTTCCTTCACTGAAAAGCTCATGATAAATTTTACTCCATATGTTTTCACTGACATGTCTATGTAATATTAATCTAGTCAATACGAGGCATTACCATGCTGGGGGATTGAGGAATGCAACCCTGAAAACAATGAGCGACGCAGATTACAAAGATGCAATGCCGTTGTGTGCATATTGTTTGCCGAACGGGGTCATTATGTTTGCCTTTCATACTATGATGAATAGCGTTTAATAATTGAAAAGTTGTTTGTTATTGGCGAAACAGGTTTATTTTGATTTATTTGTGTAATTTAACACTTTATGTTATCTTAATCGGGTAGTTTCAGAGGCTTTCATACATAGAAGACTCTTTGTGTACATTTTGGTGATTCGTAGTGTATTGAATTTAAGGTTATTGTAAATAATACACAAAGGAATAATGCGAGTATTGTTGCGTTTTGGTTTTGAAGGGTAAGGGTGTTGGCTTGGTGGCTGGTGGTGATCAGTGCCCATTAGATCTTTGCAATTTAAAACTCTGAGTGACACGGCAACTGTTACGGACATTCGTGTCACTAACCATCAGGCGCATGACTTGTTCGCCCCGTCGGTTGGTTTGATAAAAAATTTAAAAAACACATTGAACTATTTTGTTATAATTTTTCTCTTTTATCGTCCTTCTAAAATTTTCCATCTCAGAAGTACTCAATTGTTAAGTACCTTGTCGTATAATTTATATTACAAAGTAAGACTTGGGTAATAAACCATTACTTGCCACGTCGTCGTGGTATTAAACGTAAGTTGTATTCAGGAATGTAATAATTTTATGATAATTGTCTGGAATAGGTACTACAAAAGCATTTAAGTGAGAATATTCCCTACAAAAATGCTATGTTATTTGTGAAAGTTAGATACGTACCACCTATATGTTTCTATTTCATCATATTTCATATTAAAGATTTACACTTATTGGAACACTCTGTGTCCCTTATATACGGGATTATTATATATGTGATTAGTCCAGAGGATTATGTTTAAGTTTTATAATGATTATTACAGATGTTTCGGCCTCAAAAAATTCTGGATAACCAACCAACAATCACTCATTTTGTTCACACATGATACTCCAGAAAAAATAATTAACATTAATGTAACAGACTCAGTCAGAAGAGTCAGATTAGTCGGCAATAAATAATTTTAATCCTAACCCATAATCTTCTAGCGTTTTCATAACTCCGGCCTCAGATTTAATCCGAGTAATAAATACACAGAGCTGGGACACTGTTCATAGTTAGCAGTTTTCCGGGATGCCAGATAACCTCGTTTCCGTAGCCCAGACGCCCTTACCCGGGCTATTTCAGTGCAACTGTAATAGAATTTAGTCCCGAAAAATTGGATTTTGCAAACACCGTTACTTTGTATTTACCTTTGTTTGTGTCAACCGAAACAGAAACCTCTGTGAAACGCTTTTGTTTTCGATTTATTTAGTTTTTTCTACATCCACTTGTTTTGAGGTCACCCAGTTTTTTTATCAACACATTTGTTACGTGAGTACAGATTGTTGTATGATTCGCACGAAGCGTTCCGCTTCCACATTTACATGGCGAACGGCTAGTGGAATTTCCTGCCTGCAGACTTGTTCTCTGTACGGTATAAAGTGGAATTTTTCAAGGCGAGAGTGAATAGGCACTATCTATGTATACATTCTCCATCGTAGACCTTATCGGCATTTTCTTCAGGTGAGATGAAGGTAAGTCACTTTTTTTAACTAATAAAAGAAGATGTTCTACGTATAGGCTTATAAATCTAATAAAAAATTGTCGAAAATGTTACGGTTGGTATAACATTACCCATAAAGGCTATTTTAGATACAATAACGAAGATAATTGTGTGTTCACGATGTGTTCCTATCCGTTACGTGAAAAGAAAATGGAAGTAGGTACATCAATGTTTTCCCGTAAAACTTTTTGAATGACTCGCAACTTGCTTGCCTGACTGTAGATGACTCGGGAAAAAACTGGAGAATAATGTTTTTGGGCTTAATAGAAATGAAATATCTCACTCATTTTCATACTTTGACCGGGTAAATGCATTGCTAATTTGTTAATTCCGTGGATTAGGTATAAGTATTCTGCCGTCAGCATTGTGAATATGGAGTACAACATGTGGAAGACCAAAACTTGCCTAAGCACTTGAGAACGTAAATGCAGATGTAATCGAAAGAACGTAAATCGATCGAGATTGCAACAGTAATGTAGGTACAATTTACATTGCTGCGCCGGTATCGAAAATTGAAAATCACTTTTGAAATCGTTTGCAACAAGCATATTGTATAGAAAAGACCCGTTTTGTTTTGTTTTTCCGACACGTGTATCCATAACAGTTGCAATGCCACTCAGAGCTTTAAATTGCAAAGATCTGAGTGGCACTGCCAACTGCGCCCGTCACTCTGAGACGTAAATTGACAAGTCCCATTATTACCTAAACTCACATTACTGCTTGATGGCAAATAGGTAAGGTGGCAATGGCAATACTTTTCTGTACGAACTCTTTTAAGATGAATCTTCTACTGTGAAGTTAGATATTGTTAGTCTGAAGACATTTTGTTTTAGTTTTTCGTTAAGACTGTTTTATTATTTATATCCTTCATCAGTAACATCAAAATCATACCAGTTTATTATCCCTATACCTTTATTCAAAGTAGGCGTGGAAGTGCTAAAACAGGATGTTTCCATCAAAGCTAGCGATTCACCGAAATTGAGGCGTTTCAAAGTGAATGTACTTATTCGTTAATGCGGAATAAATTTAATTATTTTGTCCGTTGCTCTTAAACCCCAGTTTTATTTGTAGATAACCTGAACGTTCGTTTCAGATATTGTATAAAATATAACCTTAATTAAAGTTATGTAAACATACAATCATTTCACTATTTGCGTTAGTCTGGCGCATACACGTAAATAAATGGTTATTTAATAAGATTCATTTATTTAGGTTCAATTTTTATACAGAATAAATTTATCTTTATTTTATCTTTATATAATATTTTTTACATCTACTTACATCATGTAGTTGTGTAACTACTTTCAAAGAACTGTAAACTACAACATAACTTTCTTTTAAGTAAAGAAATAAAATTAGATATTAACAACGATATTTTCTAAATAAAATCGGATAATCGACTTTATTCTACGGCCAGAAATTTTTCTCTGAAACACGAAATAATGCATATAGAATTTCTATTACCCCACAATGATCGTTCTTTTATGCCGAATCAGTTTCGTCAACTTCCAGCCAATGTGGCGGAAATTTTGCGTCATATTGCACTCAACCGAAGTCCCGCTGTTTTATGACTTTGAAATAATTGACGATCCTCTGAATCGACGATTAAAAAGGTAAAAGATTGAGAGTTTGTTCTTGTAACTAAAGTTTTAAACTTTATATAGATGTCTTTACACTTTCAGAGGGAAATTGCCTGCTACGTTAAGGTCATTTAATTAGGTCTTGGTTATTT
>NW_020653853.1:9817157-9864697 GCF_003589595.1 Hyposmocoma kahamanoa
GAGACGAAATGTCATTTAATTCGTTTGAAAGCTATTCTGCCAAATCATTACGGTAACAACTGCGCTCCGATTGGCCAGACTGAATTAGAAACAATTGACGGGTGTCGTCAATTGTTTTACTTCAAAACGACCAGTTTAACTTGAGCTTTGCTATAATGGACGAAAATTAAAAATTTTTGGAATGTCAGTTGTTGGCGTTGTTCTATTTCAGTTTTCTAATTTATGATTTCAGCGCAAACAAGAGTTGATATTTAAAGATTATATAATGCCCATTTGCCTGATGAGTTGTCAGGGATGGATGGTCCTTATTTTGTCTCTGTTTCTGATTATATACTCGACGGTATTGGGGTGATGGGCGCGGTGTCAGTGCAACCTGCTATGGACAGGTGTGGCGCTTGGCACCAGGCGTATGACGTGTTCGTCTCCCCACTTGTTATCATAAAAAAAAAAATTAGGCTCATAATAAATTTTGGAGTAAACAGGTTCATTCAAATGAACTATAAATACATTATGTCTTAATAATTAAATTACGCACATTTCCGCTTGGTTAGCCTACAGTATACAGGCTACGTTAATAGTATTAATGTTTGTTCGACCGTGTGATTTAGTTTTAGCTTTGACTAGCACTTAGCGTTGGTACACAGTCCACGTCTAGGGATCCCATGCGGTTTGGCTGTATGTCCAATGTCCGTCGATGGACCGAAATTACAAGGGTTAATTATTGCAACATTCGTGGTCTCCGAAGGTTAGTCCCTTCAAGACTATTGAGTTGCAATACGTCCGAAATGTCGAGATAATGAAAATATGTTTTTTTAAATGATTAAGTCCCGAACTAAAAATTAGATTATGTGTGAAAATCGTGAAAGTTTAAATCAATGTAAATGTATAATTGGTCTCGTGAACATAATTTTTCTAATAATAATTAAAAATTATCACATCTTGGTCCTTTTAGGTTTAAATACATAGAATACATTAAAAAAAAAACATTTATTTAGAAAGATGCTTCATTTAGAATAGAGATTCCCAGACTTTTTTGTCACGGAGACCACGTACCATTTTTGTTCTGTTTTGCGTAGACCCTCTGCCTTTCTAATATGGATTTTTTGTTTTTTCTTTTTAATTTTGACAGCTGACACAGTACTACTCACTCTGATAAGTTAAATGTGTAGTGAGAAACTTTATAAAGAAAAACTTGTTTTATTGAACTGAACTGTGAAATCTTTAGTTCATAGGTGACTTATAATGAGAAAGTATTATAAGTATGTACTTACTATGAAGGTATCTGGTATCTGTGCCATGTTGATTTTCCGGTGTATATTATTGACCTACCAACAAAGTGTGTGTCAATATTTTGACCACGACCTGCTTAAATGGGTTGCACTCTCATGGATCCACAATAACGTGTCATGCCCTCCCAATATTTTTCCCGCAGAGTAGACCCCTGGGGTCGATCACTTTCGGAATTACTGATTTACTGAGAGTAATTTAGTAATTTTCAACGAACAAGTCGTGCTCCCGGTGGTAAGCGACACGCTTGTCCATAGCAGTTGCAGTGCCACTCAGAGCTTTAAATCGCAAATATATGAGGAGCACTGCCACTGCACTCCTCATCCTGAGATATAAGTTGACAAGTCACAAATTTCATCGCGCTCACCCTGCACGGCCGCCGCGCGCTCGCCGAGTGGAGTCCGCGTTGCCGCCGCACAGCGATCGTGTGCGTCTAACTGTCGTAAGCGTGCCGGACACGCGGGCGAGCCTGCCTTGAATTTGGTGTACGCGGCACCTCGCGCGGCGACCACGCGGATTTATTATTCAGAGAAATTGAAATGTTGTTGCCTAGTAAATAGAATTCAGATTCGCCATTAATGTACATGAAGGCGTGGTAACTGGGCAGTCCTGCGCGAAAACTTTCTCCACGTGTAAGGGCGCATTTACCCTTCAAAATCGGAACTCACTGATGCTCACATTAGGCACTGCTTGCAGGAAATAGGCAAGGTGGCAGTACTTCCCTGGACCATCTGTTTTACAACTTGCAAGTAAATGTTTAATAATAATAATAATGCGCACACTCATAGCCATGCACTAGGGAAACCCTGTGTCGCGGGACACACACATGGACAACCACAAATTACACTCAAACTCACGAGAGAAATAAATGTAAGCCACACAAACATTTCTCTCGGCCCGGGAATCGAACCGGAGTAAGACCTATTTAGATAAAGGAAGATAAATAAAAGAAAGACTTACCTTCAACAATTCAAATCATCGCTGTATCTGAAACAAAATATAAATCCATTACTTTCAATATTTCCAAAGAATATTTACTTAAGTCTTACGTAAAATGGTAGGTACTTTTTCGCAGAAGTGGATATTAAAATCGTATCAAATGGAAATGGATACTGTATACGTTATTTATTTAAATACTTACTTGTTTTACGTCGTTAAAGCTGTATAAGCACATTCTGTGCTCGTTTACAATATTAACTAATCGTAATAGGCTGTAGTAAAGTCATAAATGGGGCTTTTGTTCCTAACACTAAGGAAGTCAGTTTAGATATTGCGTTCACAGGCGGTAACATCTGTTTAATATTGCCCTGTAATATGTTACTTCTAAAATATTGGCGTTTAGGTATTACAATGTTGGCGTTTATTCTATATTTAAATTTTTAATGATTACGTAAACTAATTTAGTTCTCTTTAAATTTGTTTAAGAAAATGTACAATATATGTACTAAGCAAACGTTGCAATTGAAAGCTGAAAAATTATAACAGCCGATAGTGTTTATACCGACCATACCGAAAATAAACAGATTAACCATAAAATTGGAAAATAAAATACATTTATATATATGTAGATATAAGTACGTTTTAAAATTAAAAAATAAGTGCGCATTTGACCTCCTTCTCAACTGATGGACAGTGACGATGAGGTCGACGATGGAGAATACGCACTTGAGTAATGCCTATTTACTCTCGCCTCGCACAGGGATTTCCAATCCATAACCGTTCGCCTTATATTATGGGAGCGAAACGCTACATGCAAATTCTACGTGGCTACTTTTGATAATCTAACTATTCAAGATTTATAGTCTAGTGTAAAAATCCCAGTTCCTTAACTCATTAGACTTTTTATAGACAATATCGAGTTCTTAGGTTTCGGTGATTGTTGCATATAGAAGAAACGGAGCTATTTTTTCTGATTTAAATCGCGTATATTTGTTTTTTTTTTCAAACAAATGTTTATTTGAAAAAACAAATTATAAAACAAAAACAAGTATGTGTTTGTTTCTTGTTTTTGCTTTGTTTGGTTCGGTCCTTGGTTTGTTTGAAAAAATAAATATACGCGATTTAAATCCGGAGAAATAGTTTCATTGCCAGCTAT
The DNA here is from genome assembly GCF_003589595.1 of Hyposmocoma kahamanoa. Classification (NCBI taxonomy): domain Eukaryota; kingdom Metazoa; phylum Arthropoda; class Insecta; order Lepidoptera; family Cosmopterigidae; genus Hyposmocoma; species Hyposmocoma kahamanoa. Next base: position 9,820,540 of record NW_020653853.1, read on the forward strand.
AATGTTCTTTGACGCGACTAGTCTGTCCAATGTTAGAGGATCCGCCTTCGAAGTCAAGCTTAAAAACTGCATCTTCAGGGGTCAGGCACTGCCACTGCGCCCATCACCATGAGATATAAGGTAACAAATCCTATGTGTCTGTAATTTCACCAGCACCCTTATCCTTCAAAACTGGAACGTACTAATGCTTTCATTACTGCGTCAGAAATCGGTGTGTGACAGTACTTCTCTAGACGAACTAAATGAGAAATGGCTTCTGGAAAATTGTTTCTACAGCGTCAAAGAACTATTCTAACATGATTGTGGCAGTACTTCCCTGAACAAACACTTTAACAAGGAGCTCTACTGCTACTAAAACTTAAGCAGGTAATAATTTTTGTAACTATTGCGGAAAATAGGGTTGTTTTCCATTAATATTAGCCGTGACCATGGGACCTGTAAAGGACCCGTAACGTTCGTTTGTTTAAAAATAGAAATATACGCGATTTAGACACGAAAAAATAGTTTTATTTCCAATGTGTAACGATCCCGAAAATCTAAGAACTCGAAAGATATTATAAAATAATTACCTTTTTTTATTGTAATAACTAAACGTCCACATATTGTTAATAAACTTTAAATAATCTACATCGATGAAAGGTCGTTATAATAAATTTCCCAAGAGTATTAGACATAATGGTTCAAAGGGTTTACCCTTTGATTTACATTCAGTTTAGAACTTGATGTTAAGTAATGTATTTGTTTCAGGACCATGTTGTCATGTTGTTATAAATAGTGTTACAAAATCAAATTACGTGAAAATAGGGTATGTTGATGTTGTTAAAAGCATTGTATAAATCTAAATAAAAATAATAGTTAGTGTGGATGAGACTTTAGAAAGTGACATTGTGAGTATAGTGCCCAATCCTGCATATGAATTTCCGAGTCACCGGAGGAGAAGCGGGAAAAACTGTTTTGCTAGATCAAAATGGTATAGGTATTTCCTATTAAATAACGGTCTTACAAAAAATATGCCACACGCTTAAGGATATTGTTTAAAGAGTGTGCTAATGTGTTACACGATAGGAAGTACTTTATCTGATCATATAAAATCTTGAAAAGAAGGGTAAAATAAAAGTCTAAAACGAATTATTTGAGAATAAAATAATAGGGGTTAAAGTATGAAATTGCCGATTTGTACTGAAAATCTAAATTGTTTATTTTTTAAATTTTTAACAAATTTATTTAATCAAAATAGTTGCCATTATTATCTATACATTGCTGCCATCTAATGGGAAGGTTATTCATGCATTTGCGATAGAACTCCGACGATCTAGACTGCACAAACTGTGTGAAAGCATTTTGTACTGCCTCCTGGGAAGAAAACTTCTTGTCACGTAGATAATTGTCCAAATCACGAAAAAAATGGTAGTCCGTTGGAGCAAGGTCTGGTGAATACGGAGGATGACGAATGGTTTCTAACTGCAGTTCCTGAAGGGTCAAAATGGTTTCTCGTGCTGTGTGAGGTCTCGCGTTGTCGTGGAGCAATAATGGTGAAGATCGATTCATGAGTCGGGGCTGTTTTACTGCTAGTTTTGTCAACATGGTTCGGAGTTCGGCACAATAGACATCTGCCGTTATTGCTTGACCAGATCGGAGAAAACTATAGTGAATAACACCATGCTGAGACCACCAAACAGTTACCATTACCTTTTTATTGGTAAGTTTTGCTTTAGGACACTGTTGTGGCATTTGACCTGGGGTCAGCCATTGCATTTTTCTTTTCCGGTTATCATAAAGAATCCACTTTTCATCACATGTTACAATTCGATCCAATATTCCTTCATTTCTGTACCGGTTCAACAAGGCAACACAAGTTTCAACACGCGTTTCTTTCTGCAGATCAGTCAAATCATGAGGCACCCATTTTTCGTATTTTTTTATTTTATTGATTTGACGCAAGTGAGTCAATATTGTGGGTAAGGTAACGTTAAACCATGCCGCTAATTCCTGGGTAGTTTGACTAGGATCGGCTTCCACTATCTCTCTTAATTCATCGTTATTCACCTGTGTGGGCGGTCTTCCTCGTGACTCGTTCTTTAAGTCGAAATTTCCATCACGAAAGCGTTTAAACCAAAATCGCACGGTGCGTTCATTAGTAGACCCCTCTCCAAACGCAGCATTGATATTGCGGGCTGTTTCTGCCGCGTTAGTTCCGCGTCGGAACTCGTATTCAAAAATCACTCGAATTTTCGCAGTATCCAACTTTCTTGTCTAAATTGAATAACAAAAACAATTGAAAGTCGATATTCAAATGTTTCAAATTAAAAAAAAAATCACAGAAACCATTTGAAAAAAGTTTCATTCGAAAACCTCAAACCATGAAGATTCTATGAAAATTCAAAGAACCTATTGCAATAAAACGGCAATTTCATACTTTAACCCCTAATATCTAAGTTAGCACATAATTTTTATATGGAGATACATATTTCTCTTATCGTGACGGGATGAACAAGTCGTGCGCCTGATGGTAAGCTACACACCTGTCCATAATAGTTACAGTGCCACTCAGAGCTTTAAATTGCAAAGATCTGAGGGGCATCCGTCACCCTGAGACATAAGTTGACAAGTCCCTTGTGCCTGAAATTTCACCAGCACCCTTACCCTCAAAAACCGGAACACAGTAACGCAGACGTTACTGCTTGGCGGCAGAAATAGGTAAGGTGGCAGTACTCCCTTCGACGAACTCTTTCACAAGGAGCTCTACTGTTACTAAAAATATTTATCATATTAGTTTACGGTAGCGGATTGCGGGACGCGAGGGGCGACGCCCCACACCTCATCTCCTATAAAATTTAACTCGCGGCGAAATACCCCGTCTTAAGAAGCAAACGAGGGTAGTTATCGTTTTCTCAAATAGTGGAATTTATTTTCTGATTTAAGTAAAAAGTAATAATTTTGACTAGTTAAGGCTCGCCGCCGCCCCCATTTGCTTTGCTTTGCAATGCTGTCAGCCATGGCCCCCTATGCGGGGTGCACGCTACGCCACTGCACTATTCATGTGGTCGGACTTTGGAACGCACTACCTATTTATTCTTCGCGAAAGTAAATCGTTAGCTATTTTTAAAATGAGAGTTAATGAGCATTGTATGGCCTATATTTATTTCTCTCGTGAGTTTGGGTGTAAATTGTGGTTGTCTATGTGTGTCCATGGCACCCGCGATACAGGAGTTTCCTAGGACGGGGTTATGAGTGTTGCGTAATTATCCACATCTTAGTAATTGTTTTATGAAATATAGTTATCCAAGTATTTATATAGTTTATAATTTAATGTTATTGTTTTTGTGTTATTAGTTATTGTATCCTGTACTTAGGTCTGAGCAAACTTCTTTAAGATATAAGTGGAACCTTGTGTTTTCGTTTTCTTAAATGTGAATTGTGTGTGTACAATAAATGCTTACATTAAGTTACTTACTCATTGGCATGTTTTGTTAAACTATACATACGGTTTGGCTTAAAATGAATGAATGAAATTCGAGTATTGTATCACTTTTGAAGATTATAGAAGAAGATTTCGTATAGAGGTAATGCCACCTTACCAATTTCCGCCGCCAAGCAGCAATGTGGCCATTATTGCATTCCGGTTTTGAAGGGTAAAGGTGCTGGTGAAAATACAATCACATGGGGCTAGTCAATTTATGTTTCAGGGTGACAGGTGCAGTGGCAGTGCCCTTGAAATTTTTGCGATTTAAAGCTCTGAGTGGCACTGCAACTGTTATAGGCAGGCGCATACACGTCGGGCTTGTTCGTCCCGTCACTTGATTTTATAAAAAAAACTTATTATTATTATAACTTATTTTATAATTTTATTATTTGTACAATCTGACCAATATTTCACTAAGTGGAGTATTTTGACATGTCTATCACATCATTTGTAGTTGACAAATTTGATTTGAGTCCTAGGAAGAGAAATTTGGAAATTAATGACGACATACTTATAATAGAATAAAATTACTTTCAATAACTTGCTATCATAAACAAGTTTGTGTAACCACCAAATATGCAACGTGTGGGTTATGTGAGCTACAACTTATATCGTTCGACGCTAGAGGAAAAATTAGAAAAGGTACGAAGATTAATAGCACTTTGATATTGATTTTACTTGTTTGGTAATGAGATGTACGTTTGTATACCAAAGGTACTAGTGAGCCTAGATGATATACAGGATATATCACGAAGAGTGTAATAATCTTAATAATAACAATGACAATAACACGCACACAGTTATAGCCCGGCACTAGATTTATGCCCGTATCGCGGGTGTCATGGACACACACATAGACAACCACAAATTACACCCAAACTCACGAGAGAAACAGATGTAGGCCATACAAATATATCTCTCGGCCCGGGAATCGAAACCGGGACCTCTGCGTGGCAGTCCAGCATGGTAACCGTTCGGCCACAGAGGCAGTTTAAAGTTTAAGTGTGCGAGGGAATTGCACTATTTAATTCCGCCTTCCCCTTTCCATCATCGGGGGACCAGACGAAAGCTGGAATTACACCCCTATGTTGTGAGTATTCCAAGGATACACACCAAGCGTTTCGCTTTCACATTTATAATGGCGAACTGGTATGAAGTGGAATTCTCTGCCTGCAGATTTGACCCTTGAACGATATAACTTGGGTTGAGAGTGAATAGGCATTATTTAGGTGTGCATGCTCCATTGTCGGCTACATTTTCACTTTTCATCAGGACAGTTGGTGGTCAAATGGGCACTTATTTTTTAATAAAAAGAGGAGATTAGTTTCTTTTCATAAGTATTATCATGGACTAGTTGTACCTATTACTAGAGATAGAAAAAACTGCTTATTAATGTTAAACGTTGTACTTAATTAAATACGCATGCTTATAAAAACGCTTTACACGTTTGCAGCTTAAAAAATCATTTAGGAAAACTTATGTTAAAAAAATTTGCAACATTGTGTTGAGAGGGAAAGGCTAGAATAGGTCACTAAAGGTTTGAAGATTAGTATATTTGTAAAACACGGGTTTGGTTTTTATAACATTATTATTGACATTAATGACAATTTGTTTAGGGAACACACTACTTGACATACTGAAAAAAAAATTGTTGAGTATTGCACTGCAAAAGCAACGATTACAACTTAACGTTATAAGCGTGCTTGTATGCTTGTATTAGAAAACAGACATTTTTAAGTGCTTTTTGGTTTAAACGCCCACCTCTACGTATTACATCCACAGATGAAAAGCATAAAAACCTTAATGAGTTCGTTTATTCTATTAGTTTATATATTAGTTTAAGCAGTAACTATTTTGTTCACGTTTTAGTAATGGAGTTGTTCGTCACGCATGTGAAACTTCTAACTTCGCTTTTCCGTGAATTAAGTTCAATTGAGTTAAGAGGGCAGGGACAAAAGAAAAAAAAAACGTGAAGTAGAAATAAAAAAGAAAGAAAATACAAGTATATATATTAAAAGCATACAACTAGCAGTAGAGTAAATTAATTTCTTCTAAAAGTTTTGAGTTTTTAGTATCAGTAGAGGACCTTGTGAAAGAGTTCGTCCAGGGAAGTACCTATTCCTTTACCACTTTACCTATTCCTGCCGCCAAGCAGTAATGTGTGCATTACTGCGTTTCTGTTGTAAGTGTAAGGGTGTTGGTGAAATTGCAGGCACAAGGGACTTGGCAACTTATGTCTTAGAGTGTCCCTCAGATCTTTGCGATTTAAAGTTCTGAGTGGCACTGCAACTATTATGAGTAGGCGTGTAGCTTGCCATACCACGACTTGTTTGTCCCGTAATTTAATATTATAAAAAAAACACGAACCTCCACTTTTTTCGAAGTCAGTTAAAAATACATTTAATGGTTTCCTTTCAATTAGGCAGTTACTGAAATATATCAAATTCTAAATTTTTATCATCATCACCTAATCAGCCCACACTCGATTATTTGTTAAATACGTCCAAGGCATGCTTTGGGCCCAGACAGGCTGGTAAACCGGCTGTCGATAAAGCGGTAGTTTATTCTATACTACGTTTTCTTCAAAACATTGACCCCATTCTTGAAAGTGGTACGACACAACCTATCGTAGATCATGATAATAAAAGGAATTGAATCAAAACAATGTGTATCGCACCTGAGAAAACCAACGAGTCAGGAAATAGCATTGCCTTACTTTCAGACTGTTACAAACTCTATGTATTTGCATAATAATGGCCGTGCATAAATGATTTATGCATGGGGTTCATTTTAGTGTTTTGCGGCATGGGAAATTGGCAACATCGCATCTCCTGCTTATAAAGCAGAACTTACCATAGTGAGACGCGGGATATTCTTATTTCTACTTTGTCAACAGATTTCCATCGAGATGAATTAAATTAATATTAATATTATGTCATTATGTTTAAATTCATTAAGCCTTCGTGTCTAGTTCTAAAACTTATCACATGAAATGTAATAATTAATTACACTTGTTTTAGTATGATACCTAAATCTTTAGCTGGATTATGCAGGAGAAACAGTGTGAAACGAAAAAATGGAACTCTATTAGTTTTGTTATAAGTTAGGGCACAAAATGCTGGTTTTAAATTTGTGCAGTCGCATGAAAACTCGATCATGCATATCGGGGGCTGCAATCGAACAATCCCCTCGAAAACACGACGCGAGCTCTCGGAAAAATTGGGTGAGCAAAAAATGACCAGAAATTGTCTGAAAATTGTATTTCACGTATGCGCTTTTCCGGGTTTGGATCGGCGAAATCATTTGATTTCGCGATGTTTATCGGGTGAATGTAATTTTCACCTCCAACACGTCCTCATTTGCAAAACATTGTGTGAAGTCTGTTATGCGTACACGGACAAATATTTGGTCACTTTTACAATCCTTTGAAGCAATTCTCTTCTAATTTTATAGAAGAGAATTGCTTCAAAGGTACAAATTTAATATAATTTACCCAATCTATTCTAGTTTCTCATTTCACTTAATGAAATTTATTATTTTCAAGCCTGAGAAGTGCCAAACTCGCTTTAAGAAGCGAAAAAATAATTAGAGTTTAAGAGTTTAAGGTAAAAGATGCAGAAAGAGGACATAGGCGTCTTAAAATCCTTATATTGAATATCAAGAGATTAAACAGATAGCAGCATGTGCTGTTTTTTTAGAGAAATTTAGAACCATTTTGGATTTGGCACATTAATTTCAGCTTGTACCTAGCCTGTGTCCCAGGCAGATGGCGAGATGGGCGAAGAATGGTCGAGTGGAGGAAGCCATTTAGGAAATTGCATTTAGGCAAGGCATTGTACAGTAGAAGCAGGTTTGTTTTGCCTTGGTTTTCTTTTTAATTATAAGCTACCATTCTGTATTTACCTACTGTCTAAATGAGTTCAAGAGAAGTTAAAAATTTAAGTAAATAGACTAGGCGATGTCATAAAGTTTTAAGGAATGTTTTAAGGATATATTTGGTCGAGTAAATCACAATTAAATTTTGACATAAACTTATCATAATTTGTAGGAAATGAAACTATTTTTTCGGGTCTAAATCATGTATATATTTTTTTTTTCAAACTTGTCTTGTCATGTCTGGTAAAAGGCCCGGAACGTTGGTTTGTTTGAAAAAAAAAATGTTTCATATCCTAGGTGAAACAATCGCGAAAACCTAAGAACTCGTTATCGTAATATGATTTTTACTGGTGGTAGGATACGATCTGTGGTGGCCCCTGTGGAAGTCTTGAATCAACTTTGCACTCAGGTAAGTCGCTGCTGAGACAAGATATATATGAGGGTTCAGGGATGCTAGTCTAATCTGACTTGACTGCAATGCCCCAACACATTTTATGCAGCACTTGCTCTTGTGCTCCTCGTGCCCTATTACTTGTACAAGGGAAGATCTCTACGCAGCCACGGATAGGGTAGTAAAGGTGGCAATATACTATTCAAAGTATATACTGTTCTAAAATAAAAAAAGCATAAACACGTTAAGAAGAAGAAGAACTTGTCGTAGGGCTCACAGAACATTGCTAACTCCAAAGCAGCAATTCTGGTTCCCGAAAAGAAGTTTTGGGAGAGCCATCCTAATCACAGGCGTAGTACACATGAGATCTTAAGTTATATGGCCGGCAACGATATTAAGGATATTTTCATTGTACGCATCGCAAAGATTTTTAGTTACCATTGTCCATGTTTCGGCGTCAATGTTTGAGTTTAGGTTTATTATTAAAAACGCTCTGATTTCTATGAATAAAGTTTATTAATTACACACAATACCACAGAATATTCAATAATGGAAACAAGAGGAGAACAATAGTGTCGCCAGCACTAATTAAAAATTATTATTTTCGTGTTACTAGCAGTAGTAAAAAAACAAGTAACAGTCCCATGTCGTCCACTAAGTTTTTATTACAGTGCCCTTCTTACACAACCTTTTGGTTACGCGGGAAGGGCACTATTACCTATTACAATAAAGCCCACATAGGGACCTTACCAGTCAGGTCCTGAACCCAGATCAGCCCGTTGACACAGACTTCATCCGGTTCTCAAAAGATTAGTGCCTCGGGTGAGCTCCACCGGATGCGCGTGTAGCACCATGCCTTTTGTCCGGTCCCTGTCTGGTGCTGTACCGTAGCCTAGACAGACAACAGTTTGAGTCGGAAATATATATTTTTTTATGATATCAAGTGACGGGACGGACAAGTCATACGCCTGATGGTAAGCTGCACGCTTGTCCATAACAGTGGCAATGCCACTCAAAGTTTTAAATCGCAAAGATCTGCCACTGCCACTGCGCCCGTCACCCTGAGACGTAAGTTGACAAGTCCCATGTGCCTGTAATTTCACCAGCACCCTTACCCTACAAAACTGGAACACAGTAATGCTGACATTACTGCTTGGCGGCAGAAATAGGTAAGGTGGCAGTACTCTGGACGACTCTGGACGAACTCTTTCACAACGAGCTCTACTGCTGCTATATAATATTATAGAAAATGTCTTTTTTTTTAATAACGTCAAGTGACGGGACGAACAAGTCGTGCGCATGATGGTAAGCTACACGCCTGTCCATAAGAGTTACAGTACTACTCAAAACTTTAAATTCCAAAGATCTGAGGGACACTACCACTGCGTCCTTCACCCTGAGACTTAAGTTGACAAGTCCCATGTGTGCGTTACGCTTCAAAACCAGAACACAGTAATGCTGACATTACTGCTTGACGGCAGAAATAGGTTATAATAATAGGTAAATTTAGTAGCAGTAGAGCTCCTTGTGAACGAGTTCGTCCAGGGAAGTAACCACCTTACCAAATTTCCGCCGCCAAGCAGTAATGTTAGCATTACTGCGTTCCTGTTTAGAAGGGTAAGGCTGCGGGTGAAATTACAGGCACATGGGACTTGTCAACTTATGTTTCAGGATGACGCGAACAGCAGTGGTAGGGCCCCTCAGATCTTTGCGATTTAAAGCTCTGAGTTGCACTGCAGCTGTTACGGACAGACGTGTAACTTACCATCAGGTGCATGATTTGTTCGTCCCGTCACTAGATATTATAAAAAAAATAGGTAGCTTTATTGCTACTATCTACTATATTTGTTGTGGTTTATACTACCGAACTTTTCAAGATAATGAAACTAGCCTGAATGAATTTTATATTATTCGTGCCGCGCGAGTGCTTTGAATCTCATGGGCCATTTATGCGCTTAGCGATATCGCTTTGAATTCCAAGGGTGTTATGTTTGCAACACTGCTTTTCAGTATTCATTCAGCTTTCATGTTATCACCTACCCGCTTGTATTGGAAAGATTTCAGCTATGCTGTAGCTATATCAAATAGTTTTAAGGATAAATTCGGTCGAGTAAACCACATCCTAGTAAAATTAAATTTTGGCATAAACTTATATGTAAGAAATGAAAGATTTTTTTTCGGATCTAAAGCGCGTAGCTTTTGGAGAAGTAGATATTTGTATAGCCTAAGTGTACTCGTCCATAGTTGGATCCCTTAATAACCCATAAGTTGTTTAAATGGTGTGACTTATGTATATTAAATACCACTTCAGATTAAACTACTGCACTGAAGTTTATTTAAAACGAAGTTGTACAAGTGGTTAAATGAAAATAATTTTAAAGATTTTTAAACTACGGAACAGGCGCTTGTCGCCTTTTCCAATAAAACAAGGTAGGATAGAAATATAGCAGCATATAAATGAAGAGGCTTGAAAATTAAAAAAAGTCTTGATGTTTGTTATTCTTGGTATGTTTGAGACGTTGTTATTGTAGTTTAATCGACATTGTATAGTTATACAATGTCGATAAAACTACAATTAGATATTTGCATGCTATTTGATATAGCGAAAAATTATTGTACTGGCACTGTCACTTGTTACATCTGTTATAACATGTTTTAAGCAAATAAATGAAATAATATTATTGTTAAATATACGCAAGCCTCCATGTCTAATTAATAAAATTAATAAAATAGTGCAGTGAGTTCCGGATTATTGAGAGTCGTTGATAGCATTTCCATTGTTGACTTTTTTAAAAAGGATCCCCCTTTTATTTCTTTAGGTCGGTGGTCGGTTAGAACTTGAAAATGAAGAAGCATAGTTAATCGTAATACTTAAAAAAATAAAGTGGTAAATAATTAGGCTTTTTTTGTTTTTCAGACAACCACACCAATTGCCTGGTCTCAAAGTAAGGCATTCCCAGTACTATGAGTACCAGAGCAACGAAATTCTGAAACACTTCCCAGAACACGTACACCAATTTAGAAAAGTACATTTCCCAAATTGGTCCTACCATTTTATAATCAAATTGTTGCTGTTAGAAAATAATGGATCTTTATTGGAAGTTTGTAATATGGGCAGTTCAAGAATATTATTTATTAATATTATTAAGAACAAAACCAACATCAGCGAAACTATTACGCCCTTTAATATAGGCCATTACGTCTTTTCGGATAAATGCACCAGTGTTATCATTACCTTCAGAGAGATGAAAAATCTGTCTTGGTAGTTTTGTTAATTTACGTAACGAAACTTGGTATCACGCCATCCCTACAATTAAATGAAACATTTTATGTTCTAATTAAAATTGTAATTCTGAAAACCACTGAATAACAACTCAAAAAATACACAACCCTTTTTGGACGTTTCTATTATACTCTAGCGGCACATATTATTTTCAGTGTAGAGCAATGATTTTTTCAAACTCACACTCAAAATAATTTTTTCTTCAAAGGTAAGCAAATGACACTTGAAATCGTCATATTTATATAACTCTACTACTCATTCATAAGGCAGATTTCCCTAAGAATAATAAGTAAGATACTCTAGGTGTTGTTGTTCTTTGTAAATAAACATTGGTATACATTTATCGTTTACAATATTTATTGCAAATATTATTTTTGATCTCGACAACCTGTAAGTGCTAAGCTATGAATTTTTGTTATCCAAGTACGCAGAAGCTAAAGTTTTTGTTTCACTATAGTTTTAAACCTCGTAAATAGCAAATTTTGAATATCCACCGTAATCTTATTAAAGAAGCATTACATGGGGTAATGCCCTACCCTATAAATGAATTTGTAACTTTCTGAAGACGACTATCAAGAACAGCCAGTTTATTTTTAGCCGACTTCAAAAAGCGATTAGTCCGGGCATATTTGTAAACCGATTTCGATGATTCTTTTTTGTTCGAAAAAGGGTACCTCCTCATTTAAATTTAAAGAGAATATTCCACCTCTAAGCGGGGAATGAATCCGGCTTCGCCTTAGAGGATGGACAAAAAATAAGTATCGTGCTCTTTTAGGTAACGGATTTCAATAAAACTTGGCAAATAGATGTAATACGGTAACATGATATGAAGATGTCAATGTTTTTTTTGTTAAAGTTATTATTCCTCGTGGTACTTTATTATTATTTTTAATTAAAAAGAAATACTATTCTTCTTACATCAAGAACAATTAGAAAGATGTATCCCATTGCTGGGCAAAGGCCTCTCCCTGATCCATCCACACATACCGATTCATAGCTAACTGAACCCAAGTTTTATCGTAGGCGTGCAGTTCGTCACACCATCGCTTCTTCGGTCTGCCGCGGTGCTTTACGCTTTTGGGTCTCCACTGGGTGGTTACCTTGGCCCATAGATTCTCAGGCGTGCGGCAAGCATGCTTTTTGGGCTACATCAGCAATCTGTTATTTTGTAATAATCTGCAATTTCATAAATGTGCTGTGACACTAGTATGCTTATTTTTCTTAAAATTTTCTCTCAAACACACTCTCCCTGATTATTACGTTTTTGAAAGACAAAAATTCTACTAATATCGCAGCAAGCACGTAGAGTAGTTCGTAAGGGCTGTTGACTTATATAATATATATATATATAATTTTTTCATTTTCATTTATAAGAAATAAAAATCACACAAAAAATATTTTAATACAAATAACGTAAACTATGTCGTTTTCCCGTACATTGATAAATTCGTCGTCGGCAGTACATAGATATCGTTGTTGGCGGTAATCTGGCTGCGCTTGTACCTATTGGGGTAGGTACGAATCAGTCGTGTGAATAGTGTGTGGGTATGGTGAGGATGGCACGTGAAAGGGTGAATGAGTGGATAAATTATTTGTTTGTATGTCGATGCGACTGTGTGAATGAAACCGGATAATACTGTGTTCTTTTTCTATTAAGTTACTTTCGATATTTACTATTTGTACAAATTCGTAAAAAAACATTACGTAAAGAATTAATATATAATATAATGAATAAACATATTATATTTGAACACATATTATTACATCAACACAATATTAATAAATATTGCAACTAAATCAAATTGTAATTTCCGCAGACCATTGAATAGCAATCTAATATTTTTTGGGAAACCTTTATTAGATTCAGGGTGAGAACCATTATCTCTCCAACGTGAGACAGCGATTTTATCTAGTTGATTAAATGCTAGAGACTTAATTGAATTTTAGTTAAACCAATCGAGTCTCTGAGAAATACTGTGACTGTGATCACAGATACTTGGATTATTTTGAATACCACTCGAGTTAAATTTAAATTGTTAGAAATTAATAATGCTGTATTATAATGAAGTTATTTAGTTATTATGTGAAGTAGGTATTACATTAAACAAGTAACATATATGTCTATATTTTATATCCTAAGAAAAGATCAATTAAGAATTGAAGAAGATAGAAGATGATTTTTCCAAATTGTTCGGTTCAAATGTAACTGGAATAAAATTGATTTTATGTAGAACATATATCGAGTTTTTAAGTTTTCGCGTCCAATCTAGTTTTATATCCAGATTAGCGCTCCCCCTTTGTATTGCTATGCTAATGGGTTGGGCATGGTAGCTGCCGGTCCTTGGGTTTCCCAGACAGTTAATAAATTTCTTCGATAAAATTTTGTACAGATGAAGGGCACTGGGACCCCACGGGGTAAGGGTTTCGACTCCAAAGGCTGTAAATAGGTAGTCGGAGTCGAGATCCTGATACTTATTACTTTTTATTCTTTCCGCTAGCTCAGCTACGGAGCCAGCCCTCTTGCTGGTGTGCTGGAGATGGGATGGGGCAAGTGTGTCGGCACATGTGGCATTCCACACTAGTGCCCGGCGGATGATGTCACGGGACGAACATGTCGTGGGCCTGGTGGTAAGCTACACGACTGTTCGTAACAGTTGCAATGCCACTTAGAGCTTTAAATCGCACAGATCTGAGGAGATCAGTACTGCCACTGTGCCTATCACCTAATACATAAGTTGACAAGTCCCATGTGCAATTTCACCAGCACCTTACCCTTAAAAAAAACTCAAAAAGTAAGAAAGTTATTGCGTAAAGCTTAAGTATTCTACTTGGTCGAAGTTTCCGTCAGGCGCCCTAAGCGGTTTTCGTCATCGTTTATTATGCGCACAGCCCAGGAATGAAATTTCCTGTCTACGACTGTGTTTCCGAGCATATACAACTGAGTATATCTTTAAGATGCGACATCTATATATATGAATAGGCATCTTCTGGACGAGCTCATTCCATCATAGACCCTTTCTCTTCTCCAGGGCTAGGTAGTAGTCAAAAGTAAGTCCATTTACTTTAAGAAATACTATATCGTACATATATGACTAAGATAAAGCCGTACTTTAATACAAACTCTCAATAAAGAATAATAATATCAAGTACAACACCTGCTGTCCCTAGCGACGCTGTATAAATTGAATATTGGCCATTATTACGGCAATTTTTTTATTTGGCTGTAAAGCTAGCGAGGGCGGAGGATAAACTTTTGTATTAACTCCCGACATGTTGATTTGGGTCATCTTTTAGAGGGTTTTGTTTTAAACTTGAAGATGTAAATTTTCTTTGCCGCTTTGAATGAAAACTGCCACAGATTCATTGCAGCATTCAAAAAGGGCACAAAAAGTTGAAAATAATAAATTTAATAAACCAAATTATGTACAGTCAAGAGCAGATCAGACTCATCTTTGGACTGTTGAATTTAATTTTTAAGTATGAAACTTGAGCTCTTGGCACTGTATTAGGGTGCCTACAAATATGCTCGTATAGGTATCCAATTTTGTTTGTACGTATCAGACTACCTAAACAAAGTCAAGCTGTTGATGGAGGTCACGGAGACTAGTTACTTACCTAATGGATTTATGATTGTATTTATAAATTGGAGCTTACGGTAAAGAAGCAGCCCTAGTTTCGTCACTGCGTAATCTTGACGTTTGTTGTAACAGCATTACGACGTAACCCGCTATAATTGGCTGGCCAACTTGAGGGATGATCCCGAATAACGAACGCTCACAAATCCCCTGTGAGAGATGGTTTTTTGCAAGTTCATTGCGGTTTGTTAGGTAAGAAAAAACTAATTGAGATATTTGGTATACTGGACGTATCTTGTGTGTTGAAAATATTACAGCAACTCTTATATTGTTTTAATTTGCTGTTTGGAATAGTGTTAAGGTTGAAGCCACTTTTTCTCATCCTTGACTTGCCTGAGAGCTCTGAAAGTGTCCTTGTAAAGGTTTATCACTGCTAGACGTATCAGATACTGTTCAAAGACATACCAAGTGGTGTTCGGTAGCTTCGACTTTCTGAAGTTCTCTGCAAAATGTATGTGCACAAAAAATGTTCCTCACATTTTTGTCTTTTTCGTTATAAATTTGAAAATGTTTGGGCATTTAAACAGCATAAGTTTACTACAGAAATATCACAACCTCTCATTTTGAGAATTTTGATGGGAGTGACGATGAATCGAACAAACGTAAGCTTAGTGAAGGAAAAGGGAATTCGAGAACAATTCAAAATTTTAAAGTAAGTGACCAGAAACCAGAACATAGGATGATAAAAGGGTGGGATGCCGACCAAAACAGATGCTTAAATGAAACCACTCTCTTAGATTGTTTAACCAAAGATTTTTCTAATCGACCCGGGCTTAGCGTCCTTGGACTTGTGCTTGAATAATGTGCCAAGAAGAAGTCTCATTATTTGGTCAATGTAGATTACGCTGCTCTACAGTGTTTAGAACTAATGCCATTTTTCATCTTCCGTCTTGTTTCACGCTTATAATTAGAGCGACCCGATTTTATGTTTTTTGCTGGATGTCAGGGATAAATGTTGAGGGTTTATTCTCGTTTATTATATTGTAGTCTCACTGCAACCAAGAATTTATTTCATTAGCATTTTTCTCATGTTTATAATGTTTTTTTATTAATTGATTTTATTGAATATAATGATGTTTTACTACCATTATATTCATTATTATTACATAATTTAGGAGCCGGTTATCACTTCAAATGTATAATGTAACAAAATTCTACGTATTGTTTACGTAATGTCCTTTACAGGAGGATAAACCTTAGCTAATATTATTTCGTGTTGTTTTCCAATTATTAGATAAACGATTTACTAAACTACCTACGAATCATATTAATAGTCTTGATCATGGTTTCTTTGCTAACAAATGTCACGTCAGTTTGATAGCTCGAACTAGGTATGGCCACAAAGGGCTTTTGGTGTAAGTTGCTTAAACAGTGAAGACATGTCGCTCCGCTCTTTGTGAACTTGCCGCGTGATATTTTAGAATTCGTTTTAAACTGATCCATCTCTTATACTTTCGGACTAATTACTTTGAAAAGAGCGTATAACAACTAATTGCAATTAATGGACGTTACTTTTTCACCGCCTGCTGAACGAATTGACAATGAAGAGTGAATAAGCCGATTATCTTTCTGACTAAATCTACGTTGAGGGTGTTTCCTCAGAAGTCTCCGAAGTCTCAGTCCTTTCCGGCCATAACTCCGGCACGTATATTTTGAACTCACTCCACTAGTTTGTTATAATTATTAATACAAAGAACGAACATAAAGAAAATCCTACGATCTGAGGCGACTCGAACCTGCGTCTGTGTGTCAAAGTGGCCAACGACGGCATACAGCATTTGGCATATAGAAGTAGGTCCGAATATTTCATTGTGTTCGATCTTCATATTAATAATCATACATTTACTAATTCATTTACTTATCTAAACTGAAGACATATCTACATCAATTACTTATCCTAATATTAAAAGGGATAATAAATTATTTGATGCTCAAAGAAATAATTGACCTATTGTAAATAAATGAGCACTTGAAATAGTGAAATTATAGGCGCATGTGACTTGTCAACTTTATATCTCAGGGTGACGGGCGCAGTGTCAGTGCCCCTCAGATCTTTGCGATTTAAAGCTCTGAGTGGCTGCAACTGTTATGGACAGGCGTGTAGCTTACCATCAGACGCACGACTTGTTCGTCCCGTCACTTGATATTATAAAAAAATAGTATATGAAAAAACAGCACGAGCCGAACGAGTGACGCGGGCGTGTCGCGGCAGCCGCCGCCGCCGGCGAGTACCAGAAGCCAATTCGCTTGCGTTTTCGAACATGTTTTGTCAAACTATATTATAATTACCTAATATAATATTAGTATACAAATATAATCAACATTTACTTAGTTTTAAAAATAACTTTTTAAATTTTATTTTTAATGCTAATTTGTCTTGTTTTTGAAGCCCAACATAAAACTATCAACGTTAATTTATACAAATCAAAATTTTTTTGCGTAGCTCAGAACAGACTAAAATGTCGTTCGATTTAATTAATTTTATGTTTTAGAGAAAAAGTATCAATCTTTGAAAAAGATGACCTTTCCGATTTTGCAAATTTAAAAAGATCGTTCAAATACATGTCATACTTTAATAGTGTCATTAAGAAGACAAAGTCGACGAATTTAATTTACCTTAGTAAAAACGAGAAGAAAGTTCGTAATTTCAGTAAATCGGAAAGTTGTTCAGAAAGCGTCATCGCAGATAGCAAACACGAGTCTTATTGTGTTTTGGTCCCTTTGCTGAAGGACAGGGAATTACAAAAGATGTTTATGATAGACCGAGGCTTCTGTGACAGGTGACATGAAGTATGACGAGTTGAGATTCCCGGGAATACGTGAAAGAACCTCTGTCCACATATTTGACAGACCAAAGATCTAATAGAGGGATCAAATTGGAACTATATTAAGTTCGGAATCTTGTGGGAATAACACAATTCGCTTTATGTTTGGTAAATGGTATTGTTACCGTATTGTATTTCTATTTTCAGTTTGTTTGTACACGTTATTAGTCGTCAAAAAATCTGTTGACTTTTTGATTTGCTATATTTTCTTTTAATTACAATGTTAGGTGGATCGCATACATTACTACGATGCCGTACTTGAATGTAATTCTCCTTGGAGTATACCTATTACAAACGACTTTGTGGTCACGAAGCGGCAGTAAATCTCCACCATCAATGAGACGTTAGACTGGGCATTATAATTTTTTTACGATGCTAAATAACGGGACGAACAAGTCGTGCGCCTGGTGGTAAGCTTCATGCCTGTCCATAACAGTTGCAGTGCAATTTAGAGCTTTAAGCCATGAAGATCGGGGGTTAGGCTGCCTTTCCACCAGAGATGTGCGAGGTAGCTAGGCGGTGAGAGGATGCGCAGCGGCGCGGTTTAAGGATGCGTTACAGACTCTTTTCAGCTATGCGCGGGCGGGGTAAGGTGTAGTGGGGTAAGCGGTGGCGATGTGTCAGTGTCAGTTAGTGTCATACTTTCAGTAGCTCTAGTTTCCTACACCGTTTTCCCACATTCCTCGCCCGCATCTCTCGCACACATCTCTCACTATTTTGTATGTACAAATATTTAGCTATTTAACCCTTTTCCACCGAAGCTGCACTAAGCGAGGCTAGGAAAATGTAGTAATCCTATTGGTAGATTTTTTCCTCGCACACCGCCTCGCATATCTCTGGTGGAAAGGCAGCCTAATACATAAGTTGGAATGTCCCAAGGGACAGGTACAAGTAACTACCTGTAATTTCACCTGTACTCTTATTTTTCAAAACTGAAACGAAGTAATCATTACATTACTGCTGGGCGGCAGAAATAGGTAAGGTGGCAGTACTTCCCTGGATGAACCCTTCAACAAGGGCTGAGCTCTACTGCTACGTAATCAACATTAATTAATTTCGTTTAGTATTTCACACCACTTCTTAAAAATGAATTAGAATAAATGAAGTTGCCTACAATTTCACTTCTTCGTGTATGTGTTGGTCACTGAAGCTAATAATTATGTTGTTGTGGTTATTCACATGTTGTTCGTCATATCTTGAAATTCTTGTAATTATTAAGTCCAAACCGCAGCAAGTAGACAGTACCTACAGCTGTCCCCCTTGGTTTGGCACAATTTTGTAATTATCTGAGACGTGAAACATTCAATAATAAGATTTACTTAGCAAACAAACGTTTGTGACTTCTGGTCATATACAGTGTTCATAAAATCACTCTAAAGATATACTTCTATAATTAATTCCTGAGCTAAACAATAGCCTTTTTTCTGCAACTTTACTGTAATCACAAATCGGACTGCACACGAGCAATTTTACATTCAGTTAATTGTACTTTAAAGCGTTAATGCGCTTAAAAGCGTTTAACCCACTTTCGCATGATTGTGAATTTTATACAGCAATAAATAGCAACGATGTAATTTCAATTATTATGTGGTATCCGGAAGTTACTACCTGATATCTTTGAGTCATCTAAATTATTTTCACTTCCCATGCTCTTAAAGTTCGTATTTATGCTGGGTGTATGCTGCATAAAATAGGATTTTATGCTCTAGTGCACAAAATAGGATTTTATGCGCTAGTGCATAAAATAGGATTTTATAATAAATAAAAAATAAAAAACCATCACATTAAATATGTGTAATTGTTGTAATTTTACATTCAATTTTAATTAAATAATCGTTTATTTGCAATATTACTGTTTAATTTCCTAGCAATGAAGTGAAAAGCATAGTGTATAACTCGTTCATAAAACCCATTTTATCCTCGACTTAAGTTATCTACCCTCGCATGCGGCTCGGGTGGATATACTCGTCTCGGGTAACATTACGAGTTTTATGCACTTGTTGTACTATCTACTATTGATTGTCGGTACACTTTGGTTTTATGAGACGGATTACTTTTTAGAAAAGCCTCAAGTCAACAGTGGATTAAAGGCTTATATATTGTACGCTGGTTTAATTGTAAATATATATTTTTAATAATGCCTGCTGGTAAGTGACACACCTGTTCATAACAGTTGCAATGCCACTCAGACCTTTAATCCGCAAAGACCGGAGGGGCACTGCCACTGCGCCCGTCACTCTGAGACATAAGTTGACAAGTCCCATGTGCCTGTAATTCCTTCAGCACACTGCTCGCATTGCTGCTTCGCGGCAGAAATAGGTAAGGTGGCAGTACTTCCCTCGACGAGCCCTTTCACAAGGAGCTCTAGTAGTTACTAAAAGGATTATACAAAGACTTACATTACCTATACGTAGAAGTATATAAGCGGCCGAGTTTAATTTATCTGCCACTTTATACCTTTTCCTTGTATATTATTTATAGTTGACCTACATATTTTTCTAATAGTCACAATACAAAAACAAAACGCATGACCTGTTAGTCCGGCCACACACATAATGACAAATAATTGTAACGAGTTCATAGGTTTTCACCACTGTGGTCTGTGGTTTTACGATTGTTACACATAGGAAATGAAACACAATAATGCACACACAATAACGCACACACTCAACATAACCCTGTGTCGCGGGTGCCATGGACACCCACATAGACAACAACAAATTACACCCAACCTTACGAGAGAAATAAATGTAGGCCATACAAATATTTCTCCCGCCACGGGAAACGAACCTGGGACCTCTGCGTGGCAGTCCGGCATGGTAACCGTTCGGCCACGGAGCCAGTTTTTTGTCAACATCACGACCATGGGACCCCTTAAAGGGCCCGAAACGTTGGTTTGTTTGAAAAAACAGATATACGCGATTTAAATCTGGAAAAATAGTTTCATTTCCTAAGTAATTGTAACTTTTTTATAATAAAAAACGACCTCAAAAATCTGTGAGTTACATACATCTATTTGCCAAGTTTTATTGAAATCGGTTGACGGAAAATGACTGAAATCCAATAAACCGGGTTCATCCCCTAATTTGCCACCCTTAGAGGAATATTTTCTTTAAATTTGAATGGGACACTACAGAGGTACCCTCTTTCCAACAAAAAATAATCATCGAAATGGGTTCACCAATGTTGGAGCAATCGAGTAACATATGCTCACAATAAAATTTTGGTACCATTAGAGCTCTTTGTGAGAGTCCGTCCGGGAAAGACTGCCACATTACCTATTGTCTACCGTCAAGTAATGTGACAATTACTGTCTTCCAGTTTTGAAGGGTAAGTTAGAAAGTTAACTTATGTCTCAGGATGACGGGCGCAATGGCAGTCTCAGCTCGTTGAGATCAAAGCTCCGAATGGCACTGCGACTGCTATGCTCGTCCCTTGGAATTCCCGTCATTTGGATCATAAAAAAAATATAAAAAGTAGTGAATAGAGAACCTCATCCTTTTTGTAAAGTCGGTTAAAAAAACTCAGTTTCTACTCTTTGCATGGTTCCCATTATTCACAGCTTGTCGCTACATTTTCATGAATATTTATAAAATCACAGCCGTCGAAAGCCCTTAAAAGTAAGACAAGATAGAATTGTTTATCTTTAAGTGTAATTGCTTTTCTCACTATCTCGACGCTATTCCCTGTTCCTCTTGTGTAACACTGTCTCAACTAGGGCTTTCGTTCCGGGAATCTCGGTTTCGAAAGGTTATCTTTGTCTCAACGACTTTTTTACATTTTTTAGACTCAACACTGATCTCTCTGGATTATCGAAATTTTTGAGATTTAAGTCTTTTTTTATGATACTAAGTGACAGGACGAACAAATCGTGCACCTGGTGGTAAGCGACATACATACATAGATATCCATATGCAATGCCAATATAGCAATGCAAATATAGCAATGCCACTCAGAGTTTTGAAAGGATTGATAGGCACTGCCGGTGCGGTCATTCTGAGACATAAGTTGACAAGTCCCATGTGCCTGTAATTTCCCCAGCACCCTTACTCTTCAAAACCAGAACGCAGTAACGCTCACATTATTATTTGGCGGCAGAAATAGGTAAGGTGGCAGCACTTCTCTGATCGAACTCTTTCACGAGGGGCCCTACTGGTACCAAAATTAAACAAAAAATTAAATTTGTCACTAAATTAAACAGTAAGTATTAAAAAATGCACTAAGCCAGCAGTAATTTTTTATTCTGGGTACATGGACGTAGCGACACTGCAGACTGGGTTTAGTATCTGTGGGGATTGAAAAACAATAGTAAAAAAATGGGATCCTCTGTATCTAAATGCCTTTTTATGAAGATATTAATGTATAGAACATAGACATAAAGAACGCACTCATTATAAACATAAAAATCTTCAAAAATAAATTTTGATTTTATTATACGAGTTAATAAAGAACTTCATTCAAATACCACGTCTGCCTAAATGCCTAGCCTATAAACAGGGAGACCTACTTTTGAAATAATCTCGTAAGTCTCGTTTTTCTGGAATTTTCGAGAATCTCGCTCCGCATCTCGATTTTTTCCGGGATGCGGAAATGCAGCACGATTAAAAACCCTAGTAGCAATCCATGTAAATCAGTAAATCTTAGGGTACACTACGTTTTGAAACATTTTTTTTTATAACATCAAGTGACGGGACTAAAGAGTCGTGCGCCTGATGGTAAGGCTACACGCCTGTCCACAACAGTTACGGTGACACTTAGAGCTTTAAATTGCAAAGATCTGAGGGGCACTACCACTGCGCCCGTTCACCCTGAGACATAAGTTGAAAAGTCCCATGTGCCTGTAATTTCACCTAAACCCTTACCCTTCAAAACCGGAACACAGTAACGCTCATTACATAACAAACATTATCTGTTTCGTAGGTATTTCAGATTCAAAAATTTAGGTAGATGTTTAGTAGGTGTCTAAATTACACTGGACTGGTCATGAAGATCGAACAGTCTAACACAAAGCTTCTGCATTGATTAAGTAGACGGCTAATAGCAATTGCTTTCTTTGCTTTCATTTGTGGTTTCAATGGGAACATGAAGGTAAAGTATTGTTTAATTTGTTTCTGACTTTAAAAGGATAGTAAGGGAACAATAGACAAACCCGGACAAAAAGTTCGGCAGGTGGTTTATACATATTTTTACTGAGTAGTTTATTATTTAATAATGTTTTAGGTGGTAACTCTACCCATATTGTTTTTAAAAAAAGCAGCTCTTCTATGATATATACATTTGAGTCGAGTAGACAGACATACTCGTACGTAGACTTCAATATGGAACAATTCTTGTCTTCCGCAATTTAAGAGGATCTAGTAAACACCTTAAAAAATAACCTATACATATATAGAAGAAACATGAGATTGAAATACAATTTAAAATTGTTAAGCTATTGGCGTTACATGTGAGAGTATTGCTTTTGGTTTTATTGTAACACTGTGATCTGGAAGACACATTTCCAGGAAAATATTTAAAGTCACATATTATTTGATCTCTTCGCCTCGGCAAATATAGAAAATAAGGCTCAACTCACACTGGCGCAGAGCCGAAGCGCCGCGTCGCGTCTTGTTTTTCAACTATAACACCTGGCAACGCGCATCGACGCGCGACGTCGCTCGCATTAGTGCGCCCGGATCAAAGTGTGGTCGGCGTCTGACGCCTCACTGCGCTCAAGTAACGCGCGGCGACGCGCGAAGCCGCTCGACTGCAACAAAGCATCAACGCGCGACTCTTGACTCCATATTTGCATAACACAAATTTGTACCTTAATATTGGAGATAAATGTGCTATAGGGGAAAAATGTGACGCGTCGCGACGCTTCGACTCTGCGCCAGTGTGAGTTGAGCCTAAAACTTTACCTTAGCTTAGTTTTGGTTTGAATCGAGCAAATATTCATTACTGAAAGTGGAAAGAGTCTAACGAATTGATAAATTTACTTTCAGAGTTGAAATTCATTTAAAAAGAGTCACAACTGGTCTTCGGGGAACTCTTTCAACAAATGCAATCAACTCCGTAGTCTCGATTGAGAAGTAATTTTTTAAATTTAAAGTTTTTAAGTTAATATTAAAACCAATGCTATATTTACACTCTAAGATTGTTCTCTCACTTCTTGGAAATGTATTTCCAAGGACGGAAGGTCTAAGATTTAATAAAAAATTGTTTCCAATTGGAATATGATTGCACGCAGCATTTGTGCGGCTTCGAAATGTTATTTCAGTCACAAATCAAATCAATTTCTGTTAACTCTTCTGATCGATCGTAGCATCGTTGTTCATTCTGAGTACATATTTGTAGATACTTGCATATGAAGAATATGCTGAACATTTTTCTTTTACTTTACTGTAGGAAAGAAGGATGGCGAAAGCTGACTCAATAATTCTAAAATTTCATTCATAGACTTTGCTAGTTTAATTTTACGTTTTAGTTTACGCCTAGTTACCAACATATTTATGTATATTTTTAGAAGTCGTTAATAAAGAAATTGTAAAACAATGTATTTTAGAATAAATACAAGAGCACAACGCAATTAATTAAGTTCGACCATAGATTAGGTAACGTTCTTGTACGTACTTTTCATTTTAAGCATGATTGAATGTTTACCTGCCTAAAGTATTGGTTATTTTGTAGTATACACATAAAAAATTAAAGCTATAAAATGCCTAAAGCTGTAACAAAATAGTTTAATTTAAATGAGAGATAAGTGTTAACGCCGACAAATAAGACTCCATTATTAGTGTAAATCAGAAGGATTTTCTTTAAAAATTCAATGGACTCTTATTTATCAGCGTTAACAATTTGGTGACCCCGACGTGATGTTTTAAAGCTGTATAAAAGTTAACACCAATAATATAGGCATACCTATAATATAAAAGTAAAATAGCTTACGAGCACATAGATGAGAATCGAAGTGGGAATTGCAGAAAATAGCTCTGGAATGTTCGATAATAATTGATTTTAATTTTCGTTTTTACATTTAATCTGGTTCTATTTTTATTTTAAAAGAAATTCCACAAGTTTCGCCACAAGCCGGTGAGCATAAGGATTGCTACTTATGGGATAAATGTATCGCCGTTTATCCGAAAATCGTATGTTCGTAACAATATTGATTATTCATACTTATTACGTGAAGTCTACGTAAAGTACAAAGACTGGGATCATTACTGTAAGTGTTGAATTTCTTGTCACTTTTATATAAAGTAATTTAAGTGTATGAGTTGGTTTAAATAGTTACCGTGCTCGCACTTACAAAATGTCTGATTTAAGCGATCTCAAACGTAAAAAAGGGACGATTAGAACTCGTTTAATCCTATTTAAAAAGTTTCTTATGTCTTTGTTGGAGCAAAAGAAACCAACGCAAGTGTCAATTAATGAATGTATATTGAGATTATCTAAAATCGAACAGTGCTTTAATATCTTTGAGGAGGTTCAATCCAATATAGAATTAGAGGATAAATCTGAAGATGAAGTAAATCGAACGAGAGGTCTCAAAAATTTTCTTCGAATTTTACAGTGTGATTGCTCAAGCATGAGAATTTATTGCCGCCTTCAAAGATGACCACCACCAGGTGGACGAATTCTTCAGTCAAAGCAACCGCCAGCGCAGTGGTTCTAAAAATATTAAACTGCCACAACTGAAACTTCCTCTTATTGATGAAAAGACAAATAAATGGGTGGAATTTAGGGATCTTTATCTGTCTTTAATCCATGATAACGAGGATCTTGATAATACATGTAAATTTCATTACCTTAAGTCATTCCTTGAAGGTGATGCAAGTATTGTGATTAAATCTGTGTCCGTCTTAATTATCCTATCGCATGGTCGCTTCTGCGCGAAAGTTGCGATAATAAGCGTTTGTTGATCAATCAACATTTAAAATGTCTGTTCGGTATTGAGCCCTTGTCGAAGGAAAGTGATAAAGGCATACGTCAATTGATCGACAACTTATCTAAAAACTTGCAGGCACTCAAATCTCTTGGTGAAGACACCGAGAACTGGGACACTTTAATTATATTTATGGCTTCGTCAAAACTTGACAATGCTACGGCTAGGAGACGGGAGAAGTTCAGAAGTGACACCGCTTCTCCGTCATTACAGGACTTTTATAAATTTCTGCGCAATAGGGCTGATGTTTTAGAAACGGTGTCTTCTGCTAGGACAGTTTCAATAAATGAAAAACATAGTTTATTAACAACAAAATCATTTATAGCTTCTACAATTGTCGGCACTCTCTGGTTACGAATGCAAGTCCTGCAATAAAAGTCATAAATTAATTGAATGTCCCAAGTTTAAATCATTGTCTGTGGATGAGCGCTATCTGCAAGAAAGCCAGTGGAAATTGTGTAAAAATTGTTTACACCCTGGCCATCTAACACATCAATGTCGTGCCAATGGGTGTAGGATCTGTAAAAGAAGACACAGTACACTATTACATAAACAAATACTCAACCAGCAACAAAGTGGAGAGGAAGCAGCTGTTGTTTCAACTAAGAATAATCAGTGTTTGTATACATTACCAGCTCCTTCAAGTGTTGCTGTTCAACCTGAAACGGCGATTTTGTCAAACACTACTGTCACTATGGCAACCGTAGATTCTGATCAAGTTTTGCTTACCATTGGGCTTGTCAGGGTGACATATAATGGTAATAAGTACGTCCTGCGCGCATTGTTAGACAGTGGCAGTCAGTCCTCTTTTATTACTGAAAGGGCTAATCAAAGAATCTGCTGTAATACGATTAAAGTAAATCGTTCTGTTTCGGGTATTAATAATACACTATCGAAAATAAATGCGTCTTGTGATTAAATTCACTGCACACCTCCTTCACTGGTACTGTCAAGTGTCATATAGTTCCGACTGTAACCGATAAACTTCCTTCCATGAAGGTACAAACACAATTAAATATACCAAATAATTTATCTCATATCGGACCCAAAGTTTTACTCTCCGGTAGAAGTGAATTTACTGCTAGGCTCAGACATATTCTGGGACATAGTTGGGTCCAATCAGGTTAAACTGGGTAAAAATAAACCAATCTTGACCGAAACAAAGCTAGGATGGACAGTGGCTGGCCCTACGGAGGCCCAAGGACTCTACGAGGTCTTAAAATGTTCGCTGTAACTTTTCTCAGGACATTAAAGAGCAACTATCAAAATTCTGGGAACTCGAAAAGTTGCCTAGTACAAAAGCTGTCACCTCATTCGAGGATTATAATAGTGAGAAGCTCTTTATTAACTCTACCTACCGTAATAGTGACGGGAAATATGTTGCGAGGATCCCTTTTCGAGAATCGCCAGATGCCCTAGGTTATTCGTACAAACATAGCGGAAAAAAGATTGCTTAGTATTGAAATGAGAATGTCTAAGAATGCTAAACTTAGACAAGGCTATTCTGATTTTATTAAAGAATATCAAAATCTTGGTCTTTTGATTGAAGTCTCGGAGGCTGAATTAGGTAGTCAGTTTCTGCCACATCAAGCGGTACTAAGAGAACAAAGTGAAACCACCAAACTACGAATTGTTTTTGACACGTCTGCCAAAACAACATCAGGAAAGTCATTGAACGATATACAGTATGTTGGGCCTGTAGTGCAAAACGACTTGCTGTCTATATTATTAAGGTTCAGGCAGCATAAATATATAGTTACAGCGGATATAGAGAAGATGTATAGGCAAATTCTTTGGAGAGATCAAGAGTCCGAAAATATACGCATATTGCAATTAAACACAATACCTTATGGCTCAGCTTTGGCTCCCTTTTTGAGTACGCGATGTTTGCTACAGTTGGCTAAGGAATGCGATAACCAAACCATCTCTAAAATAATACAACATTTTTATTAGATTAGATAGATTTTTATTGACTGGTGCGCAGACTGAAGCTGAACTGAGCAATATATGCGAACTAGTCACCAGCATATTGAACGGAGTTTGTTTACATCTTCGTAAGTTTCACACCAACGCTCCTACAGTCGTCAAAAATAGCCTAAGTGCCATGATACGAAAAGGTTTAGATGTGACTGGTCAATCGAGAGTTTTAGGGCTAAAATGGCAACCAGCGCCCGATTGTTTAGCCCGAGAGTCGTATTCCTGAACTCTACTCAATGTTCAAGTCAGAACTTGAGTATGACTTCCAGAACTTGAAATACGACCCTAATGGCAAGGACATGAGTATGAGTTCTAGTGCTTTAAATTATACTTAAGTCCTGACTTGAGTAGAGTTCTGGAATACGACTCTGAGATTGAGAACAGTGTGACCATTTGTGGCAGATTTCTGCCATTTGGGCAGATTTAATTTTTATTCACATTCATTGCGGCAGAACATATTAACGTTGTATTAAATGTGGCAGTTTGGCAAATTTGGGAACATTCAGCAAAATCTTTATTATTTTTGGGAACAAACTGAAAACTTGTTGTTTTCTGCTACTACGATCAAACATCTGATGCGAAATACAGGACAATGTCATAGACATAACCTATATCAACTTTATAACTCAAGCTTCTACAGACTGTATTCAATTTGCTTTTTCGATGTTATGATAATGAATCACATGTGTTGACAGGTTTCTTTAATGTACGTCGTCAAAAACACTGGGTCACAAAATACACGGGATGTCGCCATCCTTCTTTATTACTATATATTTTGGTAAGTACTTTCGGAGGCACATTTCGTAGGTACTCTAACTAAGACGTAGTCTCTTTGTATTTTTCGATCTTATCCACTTCATCAACATTTACGATCATTAATAATTCCAGCTCAAGATACAATCAGGGTTGTTTTTGGTGTTGATTAAACAATTCTTATAAGGTTGCTCGTCGTCTGCTACTTACGCCTATTCCACTTCACCTCTACAAATGAATAAATACAATGTATTAACGCGAGGGGAAAAACAGTATCACCAGGAAATATGCAAGTTTCCAAACCATCGACACTAAATGCATTTCTATCCGTGTCATACTAGTGTAAAATGTCCTTAACATCCTCTAATTTCAACGGTTTCTTGTAGAATTTTATAATTATTAACAAACCATCCATTCAATCTTTTAAAATTAAAATAAATAGTACTATCTAGAGCTCCAAATAAGCGGCTATATAAGCGCTATAAGGCTATAATAAGCGGCGGTTTATGTTTTTATTTTATTTCTTTTTAGTTGAGTTATTTATTTTTGTTTCTTGTTATTTTTTTAATAATAGTGAGCTTTAATAGAAGAAACAGCTTACGGCAATAATGGCAGCCTTTTCTAGTTCTTCTATAAATGTCTCACAAGTGCAGTATTTCATACATTCAATTCATGTAGTAATTCCTATTGCTAGTAATTTTTCTACTTGTTTTTAGTTAAAATTTAAGTTATATATTATAATTTTAGTGTTAATTACATTGTTACTTTCGTGCCATCTCATCTTATAAAAGCGGTTGAGCTGTGACGTACGCTGAGTTGGATCTGCTTCAGCTAATAGGTATATGTATGTAATCATTAATCTGTTTTGTTATGTATGAGTCTTAATAAGCTGAATAAACGTTTCTTTCTTCTTTCTTTCTTTGTTCAATGGCTCTCAAGTACTGTAGTTCAATAATGTAGACAGTGTTACAAAATGATCTAGTTGGATGATAATTTGGTTTCTTTAATTCTGAAAATAACATTTGTTCTACAACTTTTAGAAGTTGTACTAATTTGAATTTCAAACAATGATAAATACAAAACTTAATTCGATATATTTATACTAGCTGCTATGTTATAAGTACTTGGAGTGGCCTACTTTGCTACACTGGTTTCCATACTTTTATCTGTTTTCCATATAAACTTTTATTCTATATTTCACACCCTTTAAGATTTATTTTTGTGAAAAAGGTAGCCTATTTCCTTCTCCTAGGTCCCGTCTATCACTACCAAAATTCGTCAAAATTTGTTCAGCGGCTTATGTGTGAAAACATAACAGACATAATTACTTTCGCATTTATAATATTACTTTGGATTTATTTACGATTAATTTGTACAAGTTTTTTTAATGTAAGAATAAGTGCTCATTTGACTTTTTTTATGTATACCATTTTTTTATGGTCAACATTGCCACTCAGAACTTTAAATTGCAAAGATTTGAGGGGTTTCGTTAACACATTTAAATGGCGAACGGCTATGGGGTGGAATTCCCTGCCTGCGGACTTATTGCCCGAGCGCTATAACTTGGACCTTTTCAAGGCGAGAGTGAATAGGCATTATTTAGGTGTGCATGCTCCACAGTCGACTTGATCGTCACTTTCCATCAGGTGAGATGGAAATCAAATGCGCACTTATTTTTTAATAATAAAACTTAGGTATATCCATAAGGCAGGGGTGGAACCATAGTCTACACCGAGTCTCCCGATGATGTGGATGACGGGATGATTTCACACCCATTACATAATTGTCTTTCATTTTAAATTACCACTATTTCTCAACCAATCTCCCTCATTATTTCCAGTAAAACTTTGTTAAGGAATGAGTTTTCACTTCAACGAGCTGTAAACATCTCATTTAAACAAAAGTGTTTAAGAGAGATGCCTGCAGTCTTTTTTAGTGCTTAGTACCCTTACTCAATCGTTTGCTCAGTCTACTTTACTTCTCATTTGGAGGATTTTATCTAAATTGTTACGAACCTGCGCTTCGGGTATTTTAAATAATTTTCAAATAGAATCATTCATATCTCCACTTATTACGATACTGCTTATACGAGATGGAGGGACATTCTAAATAAACCAAGTCTTGTCTAGTTAGCGTTTTATCATAACATTTCTACAACAACACAATACGACGCGTGATATGACAGACTTTATATCATCATATTTACAATAGTACACTATGTTCGTACATAGCGGTAAATAAGAAATTACGAACGAGAATTTGTTAGAAGCCCGAAGCCGAGGGCTGAGGCTGACTCGAAGTTTGTAAATTTTACCGCCCGTGTTACGTAGGTACAATGT
Source organism: Hyposmocoma kahamanoa (assembly GCF_003589595.1). Classification (NCBI taxonomy): domain Eukaryota; kingdom Metazoa; phylum Arthropoda; class Insecta; order Lepidoptera; family Cosmopterigidae; genus Hyposmocoma; species Hyposmocoma kahamanoa. The sequence goes on from NW_020653853.1 coordinate 9,851,006, forward strand.
TTTTCATCACATTTGCGCGGAAATACATACAACCTTAGAATAATAACGCATAGAAACCTAGCCCGCACACGCTAAGTGAGGCAAGTTAAAGGCTTCCACACGGGCTCCCAGGAGCGCGCGGGCTGTTAGTGCTCAAGGTCAAATTGCACCGCGAACAGCTCCAAAATTTTTTGCTAAAAATGACGAAATGTGCGGTAAATGGGTGTAAAAATAGAACAGACAAACATAAAATAGACACTAACATCACATTCCACAAGTAAGTAATGCGTTTCAACTCATATTTTTATGTAATTATTCACTAAAACAGAAAAATAATTTCGCGGCAACAAGATACGAAAGTGTTGCAAAGTAACGAACGTTTTTTCTCCCCATTTTGCTATTCTGTATCAAAATAATTATATTACGTAAATTTTAGTGGTGCCTGTAATTTCGATTTATTTGCGCATCTTGAACTAATATTTACTTGAATAAATATTAAATGTTTTCGTTAACTCCTGTAAGTGATTGGGACACTTAATTATTTTATAATACTTTTAACGGCTCTGCGTTCATGCTTTATTGAATAATTATATATTTTAATTTTATTTGAATTGGAGCACATATTGCAATAAATTTACAGTATATATTTATTTCTACTATAGTGTTGGCACCACCAGTACAACTTTGATAGCTTATTATATGTCTTTCTTTTCGTAACTCAAGCGAAATATTTTATATTGAAATATTTTATTTTCTTAAAAGGGGAGCATTCTTAAGCGATTTTTTAATCTATTTTAACAGTTATTTTCTTTAATGTTTGCTTATGGCATTTTTCATTTTCATTTTGCTAAAGCCAAAATTTTCGAATATGGCACTTATCTCTAAATCCAAGATGGCGGGCGCCATTTTTCGAATAATGGCAAGTTGGGTATCGTTTTCGAGATGTTTGGGAATGTTCAATACAAATATGGCACTCATTTCTAAATCCAAGATGGCAAACACGACAGTTCAAACAAAAGCAATATTCGTAATGAACACCCCCAAATACCTCGAAAACGTTACCCAACTTGCCATTATTTGAAAAATCGTGCCCGCCATCTTGGATTTACAAATAGTGCCATATTCACATTGAGCATCCCCAAATACCTCGAAAATGATACCCACATAGCATTTTTTGAAAAAATCGTGCCCGCCATCTTGGATTTAGAAATGAGTGCCACATTCGTAATGAGCACCCCCAAGTACCTCGAAAATGATACCCATATTGCATTTATTTCAAAACTCGTGTCCGCCATCTTGGATTAGAAATGAGTGCCATATTCGTAATGAGCATCCCCAAATACCTCGAAAATGATACCCATATTGCATTTATTTGAAAACTCGTGTCCGCCATCTTGGATTTAGAAATGTGTGCCATATTCGTAATGAGCATCCCCAAATACCTCGAAAAGGATACCCATATAGCATATTTTGAAAAATCGTGTCCGCCACCTTGGATTTACAAATAAGTGCTATATTTGTTTTTCATCGACAAAACCGAGCATATCTGTAGGCACCTGGTCGACATTGTCGATCGACAGTAACGATCGACAAAATCGAGCACATCTGTAGGCACCTGATCGACAATGTCGGGCAAATCTGTAGGCACTCTTAATTTAATGATGAGTTAAGCAAGATACAATTTCCCCACTTTTGAGGGAAATGTTATTCCATGGGATCATTATTTGTATATTTGTGTGCGTGCCGACGAGCGTAGTTACAAGTTGCTTACGCCTACATGAATTTGGTTTTTGCCTCACTTGTGACAGTTCGTTTGATATGAAACTATCATTCTATGCGTTATTATGCTAAGCATACAACGATAATTAATTTATTACATGAATAAATATAGCTTCACAACAAGTCAATGTTCACAACAATATTACGAATTTTGAAAATGGATTGAATAGATAGAGTGGATTTAGATTTTTTTAAAATAGATAGTCAGCTATTATTCTTCCGTTGATAATACGATTCGAATTTGAATTCACAAAAGAAATTTAATAAAATATTGTTAAATTGCAAATGCTTCGTTTTTTTATACTTCAAGTTTATGCGAAATATACGTTCAGATTTTTTGAAGATAAACACTTTTTACTTAATCTTGACGTAAAAATCAATAGGGCAATAATATAATGAAAAATCCCAGTGGGCACAATTTTAGACATTACGATCCATTTTGCCTGCGTATCATAACACTGTTTACGAGCTAGTGTGATGAAAAGTAGGGTTTTTAATGTATATTTCACATGTGTACTATCCCTTGATCAAGCTCATTAAATCAATATGGTAAAAGTAAATGAGACTTTAATCATTCAGTGTGCCATGAAAAAATAATACTTTAAGGAATACTCAGATCAGATCTTATATTTAGGGAAAAAATAAGTACAGAAAAATCATCATATTAAACCGAGTACCGTTTCTTTGTATACCTTTTATTTTGATATTGAGCAAGTTTGCCGAGCTCAGAAGTTCGTTCAACCGGGTATTATTTAATTAGTAGGTCGGTTAGGCTGTAAGGCTATGGAACATTGTTCAGGGAAGCGTATATTGGAGCACGCCCTGTATGTGCCGGATTACCCTGCTGAGAGAATGTAATGACGGTCCGACATATTAGACCGCTGACTTAACGTGATTTGTAGTTTGTTGTTATTACATCTTGATGTACATTCTTCTACGATAAGAAAGATTTGCTACTAAGTATTGCAAAAAAGTGTCTAATACAGTACCTACTTCAAAGACCCAATAGAAGTGTTTTTCAACTTTGATGAGATCTCTAAGCCACCATCTGCCTGGAGTTGTGATTGGCAAAATCCAACTTTGCACAGGCTTGAATTTATCTGTAGGTGACATAATTATATAGGTAGGCGATATTACCTACTTTCGTAAATGTACGTACGGGTGTCGATTCCCCTCCATTTACTTCATAGACATTCATCATAATTTCAATACGAGAGATTTTATCGACAGCCACCTTTATAACCGACAGGGATAAACGAGCAAGACCCTAAATTCAATAAAAGTTATGAAGGAGAAAATCGTGACATTCCTGAAATTTATGTCTATTATAATGTAGATACGAGAGAGATATTTAAACACTCTCAAAAACTCCGACTGAATTCCAGTCAATACATGGAGGAGACTGGTGTTCGTCAGATATAAATGTTGAGCATATAATTAGAATAACTTAAATGTGAGCAAAGTACCTCAAGAGCCTATGTACTGCAAATACAACGCGCCCGCAAATATTCCGCACTCAATAAATATTGTTGTAAAAAACATTACAGTTCGTGGAAATTCATAATGCTTCTTTTGAATTGTAGGGCTTTAGCCGAGTTAGTGATTTCAAAGTTAATCGCTTTTAATAATTTGTGAGAAGATAAAACCTAATTAGTTTACTACATATAAGTAAATTACTTAAAGCGTTTTAAATTTTACCCAACCCGCACTAACGCAGAGTGGTGAATTTTATCTGCACCCTCCCTTGGGATGATATCGGGATCTGTTGTGACACTTGCGGGGTGTTGTAAAAAGATCCTACCACACTTTATAAATATATAAAATTGGATCCCAATTTAGGTTAATTGGCCCCTGTTACCGACAGCCTGGAGCTCCTTGGACTGACATTGAGTGCAGCTCTTAACTTTGCCGCTAATATTGAGTCTAAAACACATACTGCTGCTAAAAAGTTGGGTATCCGTAATAAGATGAAGCGATATTTTTTGCCTGCATAGCTTCTAACTCTGTACAAAGCGCAAATCCGTTCTTGTATGAAGCAGTCACCTTTGGGATAACTCAGTGAAATATCAACTCAGAGGCTCAGACATCCCAATGTACGGTATCATTCCTACTTGGCCAATATTCCCTTTTCGTCATCATTTATTACGCATACAGCCCAAGAATGGAATTCCCTACATACAATTAATTTTCCGAGCACATACAACGCAAAAATCTTTAAGGTGCGACTGAATAAGTGTCTTCTGGGTGAGCTCGTTCCATCGTCGACCCTATCTGTGCTTAAAGGTTTAGTAGTGGTCAAGAGCAAGTTCATTTACTTTAAACAAATTGGAAATTTGTATGACAGACGCCGTTTGGATATGAAAAGAATGTTGTTTTTCATTCTTTTCACCAATCTGTTTGATATTATGTTTACGATTACCAGCCTGAAATTGGTCTGAACTTACTTGTAATTTTTATATGGTTAAAATAATTTAAGGTAAAAAAGTTCAGTCGACAGCTTCGTGGTGCGTAAACCAATCAACAGCCGCGTACAAATTTTATTGACACCCAACAGAAAGTTAATGTTTTTTTTTATCCCTGGACCGTTATGAATACTAATGGTCCTTGTACACAAAAGTATTATTTACTTCTGATAGGCAACATTCCAGATACTATGGGCTACTTCCATATTCGTTCTAGTATTTTTCTTACATTATTAATATATCTTTATTAGCACCCACTGATGATGGTCTCTTTAAAAGTAGGTATGCAATTCTGCTTGATGTTGAGTCTGCTACTCAATTTCTCCCATTATCGTTATCGTCCTTCCAATAGCCGTGTCTACTAATCGTAAGATGTTTCTGATCACGTATGTGAGGTTATTTTTAATCCACGTCTTTCCATCCCTTTCATTTTGCGACTTCCTATGTTAACCTTACATTCATAGAAAAAAAAAAAAATTGTACGAACTTTCAAACCTTGTGAAACATTTGTCGTTTGTTTAAATAATTAAGAAATTTAGGAATATTTGGAACTACTTAGGAATCCTTAAGAACAAGTTAACTATTTACAAAACAGTTTCAAACCGGTTTGGAGTTATGGATTACAACTGTGGGGATCAGCAAGTATGTTTAACTTGGAGATATTACAGAGGTTCCAAAATGGTGTGCTCAAAACTCTGGTAAATGCTCCAAGGTTTATGAAAATGGATGATATTCATGATTATCCGAAAATCCCTACCGTCAAACAGGAGGTAGGTAAGTAGCGTGACAAAAGCCTATAAGGACAGAATCTCACGACATGGAAACAGGCTTGCACAAGCTCTGAACAAACCGCTAAGTAACAGACAATTGAAGAGGCGCCACATATGGGACTAATGCAAGGAGAAATTAGAAAGTTGAAGGCAGCCTAATACAGGGCGGGCGAGTCTAACAAGCTAAATAGATCATACCAAAATAACTGCTCATAGTCCAAGGACCGACCACACGTTGCAACAGGTATTATATAAAAAAAATGAATACCTTCTTAAAATAAACTGGGCAAGCTGTTATTGGAGCGGTGAAAGCCCAACGGCAGCGGGATATCGGTTGCTTCTCATTTGAGATATTGACATTTGACGTTGATATTATTGACATTGGTGAAGACAAACATCGCGATGAAACCTGCACATCGAGGAAGGTTCACAACTCTTGGATTTTCCTTGGAGTGTTAAGTCCCCAACCCGCATTGGTCCAGTCTGGTGAAATATGGGACGTATTGTTAACCAATCGGGACATTAATTTATTTTGTTAGAAAACTTACTTTGCTTTATCAAGAATTAGTTTTATCGAAATAACAAATAAATCGTAAACATCATCATCGTATCTACGAAACGCTGACGGGCGGCCGCCATTGCGAAGAACATTTTTGACGAGAAAAGGCGTGGTTTGATCCAAACAAAACTGTTTGGAACTGGAAACTTGGAAACTGATTGTGAAAAGATCTTATAATATAATTTATAACAGTCACTGGAGTCTCATTTCTATGTCTACTATGAAAACTTTACAGTATGAGGATATGACTATTTAAAAAAAAACACGCTATCATTGAACACACTTTGAATATTATTAGTGTCTGTTGCTTTTTTAAGTTATTCACAGCGCGCTACGACAAAAAGACGTTTAAAACCAATACTTAGATTTTTATCAAGCACTAATAGAGGAATTCGTAAGATCAGCAGACTCAGTCTTTGGTTCAGTTAGTACAAGCGTTAGCTACGGTGAGGAATCAGACACTGGTTCGAGTCCAGTCGGGTAGAAGGAATCTTTCTTTATGTTTGTTCGATTTTTGTTTCAATAAAAAAAAATATATGAATATTTTGGTAGTAACAATAATATTGATAATAAAATGCTAACTTATTTACTAATGTTAATATTTTTGTAAGTGTATAGAAATTAGAAATACAAATCGCCCAAATTACTTTCACAAACGAAGACACAGTTTTCACAGTAGAACCAGAGATGTGGAATAAAAACGGTCATTAATAGAGTAAAAACTGCAATCAATCTTTATAACATTCAGTAGACCTCTCAAAAGAACCAGCGATGTCGGAATTTTTCATCTTCACTATAATGGCAATGATAAATTACTTGAACCACAGAGTTACAAATCACGAGCTTTTACATAATATAACTAAGTAGGTTCTTAATTATCACGGACATGCGAGTCTTAATTTTTTTTTATTCAACGCGTCATGTTGCGATTTGTCGTATATTTAGTAGCAGTGGAGTAGAGCTCCTTGTGAAAGAGATCGTACTGCCACCTTACCTATTTCTACCGCTATGCGGTAATGTGAGCATTACTGCGTTCTGGTTTTGAAGGGTAACGGTGTTGGTGACATTAGAGGCACACATTGTGACTTTTCAACTTGTATCTCAGGGTGACGGGCGCATTGACCTCAGATCTTTGCTATTTAAAGTTCTGAGTGGCACTGCAACTGTTACGGACCAGCGTGTCGCTTACCACGCGCACGACCTGTAGGACTAGCACGATAAGGCGCGACTCGAGCGAGAGCGACATAAAGCGCGAGATACTGCTATTCTCGCATAGAAATCACGCGCTCTATGTCGCTCTCGCGCAAGACGCGCCCTATTGTGCTAGCCCTACTGTTCGCCCCGTCGCTTGGTAAAAGAAATAAATATATTTAATAGCGTAACATTAACTTTTTTCCTTTACTGTATTAATATTTAGGTATTGATGGACTTCCTAGTTTGAAATGAACCAGGGTGTATTAGTATAGTGTTTGAATTGCATACAGTAGATCAAAGCTGGATGTTGCAATTCTCTATTGGCTTGAGACAGTACACCGTTAAGTTTAAGTAGCCAGTATAATCTGAGAAAACAGATGTTAAGTTCGTCTCTTCTGTCAGCGACGATCCACGAGCATTCATTTGCAGATAGGTACTTGACGGAGTTGTTATAGGGGAGTTGTTGGTCGAATAATTAGACTTTTGGGCAATATCCTCTTTTCAAAGTAATAATAATAATAATAATAACGCTCACAAACAACATAGCCCCGCACTAGGGAAACCCTGTGTCGCGGGTGCCATGGACACACACATAGACAACCACAAATTACACCCAAACTCACGAGAGAAATAAATGTAGGTCATACAAATATTTATCCCGGCCCGGGAATCGAACCTGTGACCTCTGCGTGGCAGTAATGGTAACCGTTCCGCCACAGAGGCAGTTAAAATTTAAAGTGAAAGTGATCTTGTCTAGATTGACTTCAAAATGTAACCTAGTGTGCGTAAAGGATAACAAACTCTTTTTATTTACTTTTGTTTTTTTTATGATCTATTATTAATGTGACGTACAAGTCGTGCACTTGGTGGTAAGCGACATGCCTGCGCATGACAGATGCAATGCCACTCACTCTGAGGGGCACTGCCATTACACCCGTAACGTCATCCTGATACATAAGTTGACAAGTCCCATGTACCAGTAATTTGTTCTAAGCTAGTATTAATAAGTACCTAACTACGAAAAGTCATTAAAAGGTTAATAAAATCGCTATATAAACCTAGTTAGTTAGATTGAGTTTGTTTTCGGAATTCGTATGCAAATTGACTTAATTTTATCACGTGGTCGTTAACCAATGATAGCCTAGTAAAGAAACTAGTTAAACGAAATAGTCCTTGTTTAGAATTTATATCTATTATCATTATTCTGTTTACTCATGTGTGGTTCTAACCTTGAGAATAACTACTCTAGAATAAAGTCGTTCTGCTCATTTTGACTGATTCATTATTATAAGGAATTCAAGTATGAATGGTTGCCTATTCAGTTTAACAATGACAACGCAGCTCTTTAAGCGAGTATCTCTATCATGGCTCTAATTGCCTTTGTGAAATATAAAATTACACTTTATGTGTTATAATTTGAAATGTATGTTTGTTCCTCTGACATGTTACAACGGATTGTAATGAAAATATACGGTGTATAGATATTATATCTCTATTTATATATGTATCAAAATAATAATAAACCATTTAACACGTGAAAAAACTTGTTAGAACAAGATGGCATACCTACTCAACTAAAAAGCTAAATTGGTGCCGAACATGTTAGCTGTCTTATGCTCGTATTCCAGAACTCTACTCTATGCTCAAGTCAGGATTTGAGCAGACTTGAGTATGATTTCAAGCACTGGAAATATGACCCTAATGGCAAGGCCTTGAGTATGATTTTCAGTGCTCACTGCAATACTCAAGTCCTGACTTGAGTATCGAGTAGAGTTCTGGAATACGACCCTTAATATGGTCTTAACCCTCATGTTTGAATCGAAAGCATTTTCTAACCGACTTGTCATCATTCATGTTTAACGTAAAACGTAGACACGTCGTTATCTCTAACCATAGTTAAGTCATTTTGGTATTAGTGGTAATCTACGAAGATATCAGAAATCCCTAGTTGGTTGAGGTGAGATTGGATTAGTGTACTAAAGTTGCGGTTAACGAGAGTGAAGATAGTTTTTATCTGCGTCAACAGAATTACACGTAGAAATCTACCAATTTATCGTTAATATAATACATTTGACGAAAATACTGTATTTCTATAATTAGGGGATGAAAGGGAATGAATTAAGTTGAATGAGTTTGTAGCAGTAGGGCTCCTTGTGAAAGACTTCGTCCAGGGAAGTATTGCCACTTTACCTATTTCTGCCGCCAAGCAGTAATGTTAGCAATGCGTTCCGGTTTTGAAGGGTAAGAGTGCTGGTGAAATTACAGACTTTGTTTACTTGTGCCCCTCAGATCTTTGCGATTTAAAGCTCTGAGTGGCACTGCAACTGTTATGGCCAGGCGTGTAGCTTACCACCAGGCGCACGATTTCTTTGTCCCGTCATTTGAATTGTAAAAAAAACCGGTTTATTGAATTCCACGCACTTTCCATAAAGCCAGGTACTCATTAGCGAGCTGTAATTGTAACGTGACAGATACAGTAACGAGGTTCTAGCGTGTACGCTTGAAACAGTCTTCAATCGGACGGGTCCCTGCGAACCGCCCGCGTTCCACTCGCGGCAAGCTTGCCAACCACGTACACACTATGATTTTTGGTTTCATAACATGCAACGTTTACAGTTCCAGCTCGCTTGTGAGTGTAACCGATTTCAATAAAACTTGGCACATGGGTGTAATTCCAACGGAAATTAAACGTTATGGTGACCTAGAACTAATCTGATGGTAAAAATGGCAGACAGATGTCGAACATGAGGATGGAACTACCCAACAATGTAGTTACCTTGTGTTTGGGCTCATGATTCGTTTTAACGAGGATGTCCATATCTATGCCTTACTTACTCAAACTCGTATCTTATAAAGAGTGATTACTCAGGAGATGGCAAAACGTTCTCATTTGTTTTGAATTTCTTATCAAGGGTATTAATTTGCATGTATTACTTTAAGGATAGGTAAGCTAGGTGTAAATATGAAGGAAATATGATATGAAATTAGCCGGCAAAATTTGTATAGGTATACAATATTTTTTTTGTATTTCAGTTGTGCTTTGAGATACGAGTTTGAGAAAGTAAGCGATCATATGCGTTTCGGTTGTCGTTGAGAATACCGCGGTAATGAACACACTGAAAACGGGTAAGTAAAATTTTGTGTTCAGGTTTTTTCATAAAAAGTTATCATTTTGCTGTTTAATAAATTAACAAAAATATTAACGGGCAATATGGCGATTATGAGTGAATTAACAAACAATTTGATTTCCTTAGAACTTTAGCTAGTAAACAGATAAGTGGGTGTAAGAATAGGAGTGATTCACTCATTCAATCTTGTAAATTGATTTGAACTTTGACGACGCGAATTGACATCTATTGAGGGAGTGGCTAAGTGCTCTTAGGTATTTGCTTGATTCCAATTCCAAGTAATTGCGGTGATGCACTTGCGACTTTTGGTGTGGTCTCTGACCAATAATTACTAGCAAATTTTTAGCTGAAAAATAAAAGTCACAACTCACGGAGAGTCCACGTTGATCGCACTTATTAATTAAGTATAAAATATAATAATTTAATAATTACTATTTTAAGTCTCTTTGCTACACCCTGACTAGGTCATGCAACATGCTAAATTTTATTATAAGACCTTTTTTAATATAGGTACCTACATATTATGCAATATGGAAATAAATGTACAAATAAATTAATATTTATTTGAGGAATAATTAACTGTTGTACCTACTCTACGCATATAGAGGTAAGTACAAGGTAAGGTGGTACCTTGCTTTACGTACGACGAATTATCACAGTTTTCTTATTTATTGTATATAATTTTAAATATGAAGCCCAGCGTGCTATTTATTGATATGATCCCAAATTAGTACAGTATCGTACCTACGTTACAAGATGTGTATACCTACGCAGTTTGTGTAAACAATAAGTAATTGTCGATCAAACGCATATTATTTGTCAGGGCTGGGCAGTATTTGAATTACTTGTATTTGAAATACGTATTTAAAATACAAATACGTATTTTGTATTTGTATTTCAATTACTCCCTAAAAATGTATTTTGTAATTGGTATTTCAAATACCTGACCGTAATGTATTTTGTAATTTGTATTTCAAATACTTTCGTTGTAAAATACATTTCAACAAAATACTTTTTTCTTTTCAATGTACAGCCTATTGTGTGACGTGCATAGATTTATATCAGTGTTGGGCATTAATCAATTAAATTAAATAATATTTGTATTCAGAGGTTTGATTATCCTATTGATAACCTACCTGTGTGAATTTGTTTACGAATTAGCGGATAAGTACGACGTAACATAAGAAAAATGTAATTTGTTTACTTATTCCTCCAGTTCATCTTAGCGATTTTTCCTCGTCTTTACGAGTCTGTTCTATTAAGTCGGTTACTGTCAGTTTTTAAGAAAGCAATTTTTGTTTTCAATTTGCAAAAATGATTGATGATGTGAAATCAAGTCTCGCTTCTTACACACTTTCAGGTTGAACGAATGGGACTTGTGAGATCGAATTTTCACGGCAATTGGTTTAGAGTGCCAGCGACGGTAGCTAGACGGTCTAAACAAGTAATCCGGTTACCTAACTTCATGTTCAGTATGCCACTTTGGCTTTCTCAGAAAAGGTCTTTGGCATCTTCTTAGTAATACGGCAGACTTTATTTATGACTCCTTTAAAAAGAGCTGGGTAATTTCAACAAACTAATACCAATGTGACGCTCACAAAGCTATGCTCATTAAACTACGTTTTTGGTAGCTAGGTGCTTAATTCTAAATTGATCCATATAATATATTTTTTATTCGATTTCATTTTAAGCCCGTTGGTAATGAATTCTCTTCACCTAAGATTAGATTACAAACCATTTAGATGAACGTACTGTTCGGCCCTATTTAACACGCTTAACATGTAGGCAGGTACATGGGCTCATTAATCACCTGACCCTTGAAATATGTTAATACTTTTGCTTGGTTGTTTTAGTAGCAAATGACATATTTAGCGCTTTGTAGGTTACCTACTAATTAAAGATAAAGGCCATGCATAAAGCAAGATCAATTTATAGGAAAACCAAAAATGTACACGACTTGACCGACCACAAGTCGAATGGGCAATGGGCATAAATTGAAAATTATGTTACAAATTACAGGTGCTTTAAACGATCGATCAACTCAAATTGTGAACTTTTCACTTGTAGAGTCATTCGTAAAAAGACGTACAGCTAATTACTAAAAAGGCGGTAGGCATACGGCTAAATCTATTTCTAGATTTCCTTTTTTTTTAATTTCTAATTATTTTCGTTCATATTCATTTTTATATTTGGAATTTGTTCGAAAACTGCTTGGAGTGAAAGCTTTTTTTTTCGTTTCTTTTAATTTTTTCCTACATCTTATATAGACTGAAAAAAGTCCATTTAACTCCTAATCCAGACTCGGTTAGATAACACAGGTTTCCCTCCCAGATTCCGGCTACAGGCTGGGGTCGTAACCTTTAACTCCCACCCCCACTCGACATCTCCAATCAAAACAAATCGGCCATAATCAATATTTATTTAGAAGACGTAATATAAATAAATAAAAAAGTGGTAAAACTTGCTCATACTTACGGTCCTAAATTCTCTTACAGCCTCTCGAGGTAAACGATTACGCTCCTCTGCTCTTAACCAGATAAACTACTAAGGTCAAAGAATATTTTTATAAAATAAGAATCACACAAAAAAGTACACCTTATAGTTCACAAAATTTCAGTTGCATCACCACGAAACCGTTCTCGAAAATGGTTACTTAATCATTCCTATATTAAACAGGTTCGCCGGTCCAAACGAACTTGGGTTGCGGGTTTTCCTCCGCGACTTACAGGAGACTAAAGGCCTGAAGCTTACGGGAAAACGCCAAGCATCGAAGGGGATTGGGTTTGCAATTGCGCGCTAAACACCGAGAAAATGCGCGTACCCGCTCCTAGATGCGAATTATCCGTGAGTCAGAAGAGTCCGACCCCGACTGTGGAACGATGAGTTGTGTAGGTTCCGAGTTTTGGCGAACATTTCCGAGGTTCTGGACCGACGAACACCACCGGCAAAAGCTTAATGGACAGCGATATAATTCATTGCGTTGTGAAAAGGACATTTTCAAGAACCTATTCCTTGGCTGCCGCGAGTTAGGTGTTGAAATTTATAAACGCTCTTCAGATAGTTTTCAGTTATATCGTATCAAGGTTATTAGATAATTCTGTAACAGTATTCCTTTTGTAAATTGTTGTACTGATAAATTGAAAATGCAAATAATTTAGATTCACTTTATTAGTTGTTACAAGTTTACTAAATTGTATAAAAAGATTCCTTGAAGGTGAAAAAAAAACACAATACGAATTTTTACAATACTCATTCACTGACCAATGAAAAATTAGTATTGTCATTCTACAACGTCTTTTTGTGTAATAGTTCTTTGTTTCCTTACTGTTCTAATAATTTAAAAGTGTGAACTTATTCTATGAGATTCTTATGAACTGGTTGCTGTTTTCTAGTAAATTTAATATAAATATTAAAATGGATATGTATCAGTTACAATAATAATATAAAGTATGAAAATGTGCACAATTTGTAAAAATTTAGTCTTTTCAGGGCATACTTATAATAATAATAAGTAAAAATTAATATTGTATAATATGGAATCTAATCAAAATATATCAAAACAAATAAAAATATACATATACCTTAATATACTAGTCTTATTACTGGACGGTTGTGTTAACAGAGGCAAATGCATTGAATGCTTTTGTTGAAATACAGTTTTGCCTTGATAAAAAATACAATGTCATAAGTTACCTTAAAATTAATCAATGGGCATGATTTTATTGTAATCTTTCATACTCATTTACAGTGCTCATGTACAATACAATACAATACAATACAAATACAAAAACATTTATTAAACTGTCCAATACAAAAATTGT